>NW_027206884.1:0-169000 GCF_032191515.1 Phaenicophaeus curvirostris | reverse complement strand
GGAGAGGTGGCCAGCTTCCTTATCTCCACAACCTCCTTTCAGCAATGAGGTCTCCCCTCAGCCTCCTCTTCTCCAGGCTAAACACCCCCAGCCCTCTCAGCCACTCCTCATAAGGCTTATTCACCAGCCCCCTCACCAGCTACAGTACTCTTCTCTGGACATTCAGATGGATGGAGACAGGATGGATGCAAAGAAGTTGGTTGAGGAACACAATAAGTAGAAAGTATAAGGGAGCAGAGATCTCACAGCCCTAGAGATTACATTTCTTAGGGTAACTAATGCTTTTCAACTTGTGTCTCAACCTCATCGTTACCTCGTTGGCTACAGAGAGACTAGAACAACAGACACCTGAATGGCACTTGCATCTGACCACCAAACTGACCCAAGAAAGACTGATGAACCCATCTCCCTTTCCCCAAACCATTAAAGCCCTTTTCTACCCCTGAAGTATCAGAGAAGGAACCCTGCTCCTTCTTAACAGAACCTGCCCTATATTTTAACCCCCCTGACCCTTCTGTGTTGCTGTTCCTTGGGAGCTGGGCTCCTGAGCCCTTCCCAAGGCTCCCCTGGCCCCTTCTATCTTCCACCAACCCACAGACTCAACTTCCTACCACAGGCCAACAAGGCTCATTCCAGGTTATTATCACCCACAAGATGCCCATTACAAACTGCAGAGCCCCTAGGGCCAATACATCATGCCACACAGAATGAGGAACAACAACAAATCATCCCATAACTAAAAACTCCAGGCAAAGCACCCAGAAAAAAAACAAAGAAGGAAAACAAACCATTAAAACATCTTGCCCCCTCCAACACCCAATCAAAAATTACTGACAAAAAAGCCCCATAGTTACAGCTGTATGTGCTGCTTTGCCTGGACTCTTCCAAAGCTCATACCTCCTCCAACAGATGCCTCTGCTTCTTTAGAGGATCAGAAAAAAAAAAAAATCAAAAAAAAAAGCCAAAAAACACCACTTACCCAACTAGCCTAAAATATATAATGAATTGAAACAGCAGCAGAACTCTAACCTCAAGGATAAAGAACAACCTAAATGACCTCCAGAGGCAAGGCCTGTAGCTTATATACCCCCTGGCCCTTCCCACCCACCACCTGTGACTGGGGTGTGGTGAAGCCCTCACAGGTATAAAGAGTGCCTGGGGAGCAGCTGTGTTTTATTAACTCTGCCTTACATTCTCAGCTAGAACAACACTACTATGTGTCTGAAAGCATCCTTACAAGAAATAACAGTATGCGTGCTGTCACTGCAACATTGCTAGTTGTGACAGTGATGGAACTAGGTAACGAACATTTTAGACCTGGACATTTTTGTTCCTTTCATTTATCGTGCTGCTACAATTACTGTTCCCAGGTATCCCTATACCCCTACTCTTTAATTTTTCTGTGCTCTTTTCTCTCTCTTTTTTCCCCCAGTCTTCAGTATCAGTTCTCTGTCCATACTTTTTTTCTCCTTTTCCATCTTTCTACCAATTTGCGTTCCTCATTCTGTTGATACTCCCCTTTGCTCCTCTTGCTGTTTCTGAATCTTTGTGCTAGTCCCTCCCCTTTTTATAATCCTCTGTCTGTCTGTAGTGCTCCTAGTTCCTCTCAAAAAAGTCAGCGCTTTTTTATGTACACACATGGCCTTATGAGAAACAGCTGAGAGGACTGGGGTTGTTTAATCTGGAGAAAAGGAGGCTGAGGGGAGACTTCATTGCTCTCTACAATTACCTGAAAGGAGATTGTAGAGAGGAGGATGATGGCCATTTCTCCCAAGTGACAGGGGACAGGACAAGAGGGAATGGCCTCAAGCTCCACCAGGGGAATCTGCAGCTTGCAGTGAAAGCGCTTCCAGAGGGAAGTCTAAAGAGGGCAAACACTTGATGGTAGCAGCTTCCCTGCGGGAGATATTCTATTTTCCAAAATCGCATTATTAGCCGCATTTAAGATACAATTCAGTACCCTATCCTAAAGCTTGCTGTTAGGAGGGAATCTGCAGCTTGCAGTGAAAGCGCTTCCAGAGGGGAGTCTAATGAGGGCAAAGATTTGATGGTAGCAGCTTCCCTGCGGGAGATACTCTCTTTGCCAAAATCGCATTATTAGGCGAAAGTAAGTTACAATTCAGTACCCTATCCTAAAGCTTGCTGTTAAGAGCGAATATGTGGCTTGCAGTGAAAGCGATTCCAGAGGGGAGTCTAACGAGGGCAAACATTTGATGGTACCTGCTTCCCTGCGGGAAATACTCTCTTTTACAAAACCGCATTATTAGGCGAAAGTACGTTACAATTAAGTACCAGATCCTACAGCTTGCTGTTAGGAGGGAATCTGCAGCTTGCACTGAAAGCGCTTCCAGAGGGGAGTCTAATGAGGGCAAACACTTGATGGTAGCAGCATCCCTGCGGGAGATACTCTCTTTGCCAAAATCGCATTATTAGGCGAAAGTAAGTTACAATTCAGTACCCTATCCTAAAGCTTGCTGTTAGGAGGGAATCTGCAGCTTGCAGTGAAAGCGCTTCCAGAGGGGAGTCTAATGAGGGCAAACACTTGATTGTAGCAGCTTCCCTGCGGGAGATACTCTCTTTTACAAAATAGCATTTTTAGGCAAAAGTAAGATACAATTCAGTACCCTATCGTAAAGCTTCCTGTTAGGAGGGAATCTGCAGCTTGCAGTGAAAGCACTTCCAGAGGGGAGTCTAACGAGGGCAAACATTTGATGGTAGCAGCTTCCCTGCGGGAGATATTCTCTTTTCCATAATCGCATTATTAGCCGCATTAAAGTTACAATTCAGTACACTGTCCTACAGCTTGCTGTTAGGAGGGAATCTGCACCTTGCAGGGAAAGCGCTTCCAGAGATGAGTCTAACGAGGGCAAACATTTGATGGTAGCAGCTTCCCTGCGGGAGATACTCTCTTTGCCAAAATCGCATTATTAGGCGAAAGTAAGTTACACTTCAGTACACTATCCTAAAGCTTTCTGTTAGGAGAGAATCTGCAGCTTGCAGTGAATGCACTTCCAGAGGGAAGTCTAATGAGGGCAAATGCTTCATGGTAGAAGCTTCCCTGCGGGAGATACTCTCTTTTCCAAAATCGCATTTTTAGGCGAAAGTAAGATACAATTCAGTACCCTATCCTACAGCTTGCTGTTAGGAGGGAATCTGCAGCTTGCTTCCCGCAGGGAAGCTGCTACCATCAAATGTTTGCCCTCGTTAGACTCCCCTCTGGAAGCGCTTTCTCTGCAAGCTGCAGATTCCCTCCTAACAGCAAGCTTTAGGACAGGGTACTGAATTGTAACTTACTTTCGCCTAATAAAGCGATTTTGGAAAAGAGACTATCTCCCACAGGAAAGCTGCTACCATCAAATGTTTGCCCTCGTTAGACTCCCCTCTGGAAGCGCTTTCACTGCAAGCTGCAGATTCCCTCCTAACAGCAAGCTTTAGGATAGGGTACTGAATTGTAACTTACTTTCGCCTAATAATGCGATTTTGGCAAAGAGAGTATCTCCCTCAGGGAAGCTGCTACCATCAAATGTTTGCCCTCATTAGACTCCCCTCTGGAAGCGCTTTCACTGCAAGCTGCAGATTCCCTCCTAACAGCAAGCTTTAGGATAGGGTACTGAATTGTAACTTACTTTCGCCTAATAATGCGATTTTGGCAAAGAGACTATCTCCCGCAGGGAAGCTGCTACCATCAAATGTTTGCCCTCGTTAGACTCCCCTCTGGAAGCGCTTTCTCTGCAAGCTGCAGATTCCCTCCTAACAGCAAGCTTTAGGATAGGGTACTGAATTGTATCTTAACTGCGGCTAATAAGGCGATTTTGTCAAAGAGAGTATCTCCCGCAGGGAAGCTGCTACCATCAAATGCTTTCCCTCATTAGACTCCCCTCTGGAAGCGCTTTCACTGCAAGCTGCAGATTCCCTCCTAACAGCAAGCTTTAGGATAGGGTACTGAATTGTAACTTACTTTCGCCTAATAATGCGATTTTGGCAAAGAGACAATCTCCCGCAGGAAAGCTGCTACCATCAAATGTTTGCCCTCATTAGACTCCCCTCTGGAAGCGCTTTCACTGCAATCTGCAGATTCCCTCCTAACAGCAAGCTTTAGGATAGGGTACTGAATTGTAACTTAACTGCGGCTCATAAGGCGATTTTGGAAAAGAGAGTATCTCCCACAGGGAAGCTGCTACCATCAAATGTTTGCCCTCGTTAGACTCCCCTCTGGAAGCGCTTTCACTGCAAGCTGCAGATTCCCTCCTAACAGCAAGCTTTCGGATAGGGTACTGAATTGTAACTTAACTGCGGCTAATAAGGCGATTTTGGCAAAGAGAGTATCTCCCGCAGGGAAGCTGCTACCATCAAATGTTTGCCCTCATTAGACTCCCCTCTGGAAGCGCTTTCACTGCAAGCTGCAGATTCCCTCCTAACAGCAAGCTTTAGGATAGGGTACTGAATTGTAACTTACTTTCGACAAATAATAAGATTTTGGAAAAGAGAGTATCTCCCGCAGGGAAGCTGCTACCATCAAATGTTTGCCCTCATTAGACTCCCCTCTGGAAGCGCTTTCACTGCAAGCTGCAGATTCCCTCCTAACAGCAAGCTTTAGCATAGGGTAATGAATTGTATCTTAACTGCGGCTAATAATGCGATTTTGGCAAAGAGAGTATCTCCCGCAGGGAAGCTGCTACCATCAAATGTTTGCCCTCGTTAGACTCCCCTCTGGAAGCGCTTTCACTGCAATATGCAGATTCCCTCCTAACAGCAAGCTTTAGCATAGGGTACTGAATTGTATCTTAACTGCGGCTAATAATGCGATTTTGGCAAAGAGAGTATCTCCCGCAGGGAAGCTGCTACCATCAAATGTTTTCCCTCCTTAGACTCCCCTCTGGAAGCGCTTTCACTGCAAGCTGCAGATTCCCTCCTAACAGCAAGCTTTAGGATAGGGTACTGAATTGTATCTTACTTTCGCCTAATAATGCGATTTTGGCAAAGAGAGTATCTCCCGCAGGGAAGCTGCTACCATCAAATGTTTTCCCTCCTTAGACTCCCCTCTGGAAGCGCTTTCACTGCAAGCTGCAGATTCCCTCCTAACAGCAAGCTTTAGGATAGGGTACTGAATTGTAACTTACTTTCGCCTAATAATGCGATTATGGAAAAGAGACTGTCTCCCGCAGGAAAGCTGCTACCATCAAATGTTTGCCCTCATTAGACTCCCCTCTGGAAGCGCTTTCACTGCAAGCTGCAGATTCCCTCCTAACAGCAAGCTTTAGGATAGGGTACTGAATTGTAACTTACTTTCGCCTAATAAGGCGTTTTTAGCAAAGAGAGTATCTCTCACAGGGAAGCTGCTACCATCAAATGTTTGCCCTCGTTTGACTCCCCTCTGGAAGCGCTTTCACTGCAAGCTGCAGATTCCCTCCTAACAGCAAGCTTTAGGATAGGGTACTGAATTGTATCTTAAATGCAGCTAATAATGCGATTTTGGCAAAGAGAGTATCTCCCGCAGGGAAGCTGCTACCATCAAATGTTTGCCCTCATTAGACTACCCTCTGGAAGCGCTTTCACTGCAAGCTGCAGATTCCCTCCTAACAGCAAGCTTTAGGATAGGGTACTGAATTGTAACTTATTTTCGCCTAATAATGCGATTTTATAAAAGAGACTATCTCCCACAGGGAAGCTGCTACCATCAAATGCTGGCTCTCGTTAGATTCCTCTCTTGAAGCACTTTCACTGCAAGCTGCAGATTCCCTCCTAACAGCAAGCTTTAGGATAGGGTACTGAATTGTATCTTACTTTCGCCTAATAATGCGATTTTATAAAAGAGACTATCTCCCACAGGGAAGCTGCTACCATCAAATGCTGGCTCTCGTTAGATTTCTCTCTTGAAGCACTTTCACTGCAAGCTGCAGATTCCCTCCTAACAGCAAGCTTTAGGATAGGGTACTGAATTGTAACTTACTTTCGCCTAATAATGCGATTATGGCAAAGACAGTATCTCCTGCAGGGAAGCTGCTACCATCAAATGTTTGCCCTCATTAGACTCCCCTCTGGAAGCGCTTTCTCTGCAAGCTGCAGATTCCCTCCTAACAGCAATCTTTAGGATAGGGTACTGAATTGTAACCTAACTGCGGCTAATAAGGCGATATTGGAAAAGAGAGTATCTCCCGCAGGGAAGCTGCTACCATCAAATGTTTGCCCTCATTAGACTCCCCTCTGGAAGCGCTTTCACTGCAAGCTGCAGATTCCCTCCTAACAGCAAGCTTTAGGATAGGGTACTGAATTGTAACTCACTTTCGCCTAATAATGCGATTATGGCAAAGAGAGTATCTCCCACAGGGAAGCTGTTATCATCAAACGTTTGCCCTCGTTAGACTCCCCTATGGAAGCGCTTTCACTGCAAGCTTCAGATTCCCTCCTAACAGCAAGCTTTAGGATAGTGTACTGAATTGTAACTTACTTTCGACTAATAATGCGATTTTGGCAAAGAGATTATCTCCCGCAGGGAAGCTGCTACCATCAAATGTTTGCCCTCATTAGACTCCCCTCTGGAAGCGCTTTCACTGCAAGCTCCAGATTCCCTCCTAACAGCAAGCTTTAGCATAGGGTACTGAATTGTATCTTAACTGCGGCTAATAAGGCGATTTTGGCAAAGAGAGTATCTCCCGCAGGGAAGATGCTAACATCAAATGTTTTCCCTCATTAGACTCCCCTCTGGAAGCGCTTTCACTGCAAGCTGCAGATTCCCTCCTAACAGCAAGTTTATGATAGGGTACTGAATTGTAACTTAACTGCGGCTAATAATGCGATTTTGGAAAAGAGAGTATCTCCCGCAGGGAAGCTGCTACCATCAAATGTTTGCCCTCGTTAGACTCCCCTCTGGAAGCGCTTTCACTGCAAGCTGCAGATTCCCTCCTAACAGCAAGCTTTAGGATAGGGTACTGAATTGTAACTTACTTTCGCCTAATAATGCGATTTTGGCAAAGAGAGTGTCTCCCGCAGGGAAGCTGCTACCATCAAATGTTTGCCCTCATTAGACTCCCCTCTGGAAGCGCTTTCACTGCAAGCTGCAGATTCCCTCATAACTGCTAGCTTTAGGATAGGGTGCTGAATTGTAACTTACTTTCGCCTAATAATGCGATTTTGGCAAAGAGATTATCTCCCGCAGGAATGCTGCTACCATCAAATGCTTCCCCTCATTAGACTCCCCTCTGGAAGCGCTTTCACTGCAAGCTGCAGATTCCCTCCTAACAGCAAGCTTTAGAATAGGGTACTGAATTGTAACTTAACTGCGGCTAATAATGCGTTTTTAACAAAGAGAGTATCTCCCGCAGGGAAGCTGCTACCATCAAATGTTTTCCCTCGTTAGACTCCCCTCTGGAAGCGCTTTCACTGCAAGCTGCAAATTCCCTCCTAACAGCAAGCTTTAAGATAGGGCACTGAATTGTAACTTACTTTCGCCTAATAGTGCGATTACGGCAAAGAGAGTAT
Organism: Phaenicophaeus curvirostris; assembly: GCF_032191515.1. Lineage (NCBI taxonomy): Eukaryota > Metazoa > Chordata > Aves > Cuculiformes > Cuculidae > Phaenicophaeus > Phaenicophaeus curvirostris. The sequence goes on along the minus strand of NW_027206884.1, from coordinate 161,521 downwards.
CTCCCGCAGGGAAGCTGCTACCATCAAATGTTTGCCCTCGTTAGACTCCCCTCTGGAAGCGCTTTCACTGCAAGCTGCAGATTCCCTCCTAACAGCAAGCTTTAGGATAGTGTACTGAATTGTAACTTAACTGCGGCTAATAAGGCGATTTTGGCAAAGAGAGTATCTCCCGCAGGGAAGCTGCTACCATCAAATGTTTGCCCTCATTAGACTCCCCTCTGGAAGTGCTTTCACTGCAAGCTGCAGATTCCCTCCTAACAGCAAGCTTTAGGATAGGGTACTGAATTGTAACTTACTTTCGCCTAATAATGCGATTTTGGAAAAGAGAGTATCTCCCGCAGGGAAGCTGCTACCATCAAATGTTTGCCCTCATTAGACTCCCCTCTGGAAGCGCTTTCACTGCAAGCTGCAGATTCCCTCCTAACAGCAAGCTTTAGGATAGGGTACTGAATTGTAACTTACTTTCGACTAATAATAAGATTTTGGAAAAGAGAGTATCTCCCGCAGGGAAGCTGCTACCATCAAATGTTTGCCCTCGTTAGACTCCCCTCTGGAAGCGCTTTCACTGCAAGCTGCAGATTCCCTCCTAACAGCAAGCTTTAGCATAGGGTACTGAATTGTATCTTAACTGCGGCTAATAATGCGATTTTGGCAAAGAGAGTATCTCCCGCAGGGAAGCTGCTACCATCAAATGTTTTCCCTCATTAGACTCCCCTCTGGAAGCGCTTTCACTGCAAGCTGCAGATTCCCTCCTAACAGCAAGCTTTAGGATAGGGTACTGAATTGTAACTTACTTTCGCCTAATAAGGCGTTTTTAGCAAAGAGAGTATCTCCCACAGGGAAGCTGCTACCATCAAATGTTTGCCCTCGTTAGACTCCCCTCTTGAAGCGCTTTCACTGCAAGCTGCAGATTCCCTCCTAACAGCAAGCTTTAGGATAGGGTACTGAATTGTAACTTACTTTCGCCTAATAATGCGATTTTGGCAAAGAGAGTATCTCCCACAGGGAAGCTGCTACCATCAAATGCTGGCTCTCGTTAGATTCCTCTCTTGAAGCACTTTCACTGCAAGCTGCAGATTCCCTCCTAACAGCAAGCTTTAGGATAGTGTACTGAATTGTAACTTACTTTCGCCTAATAATGCGATTTTGGCAAAGAGAGTATCTCCCGCAGGGAAGCTGCTACCATCAAATGTTTGCCCTCATTAGACTCCCCTCTGGAAGCGCTTTCACTGCAAGCTCCAGATTCCCTCCTAACAGCAAGCTTTAGCATAGTGTACTGAATTGTATCTTAACTGCGGCTAATAATGCGATTTTGGCAAAGAGAGTATCTCCCGCAGGGAAGCTGCTACCATCAAATGTTTTTCCTCATTAGACTCCCCTCTGGAAGCGCTTTCACTGCAAGCTGCAGATTCCCTCCTAACAGCAAGCTTTAGGATAGGGTAGTGAATTGTAACTTACTTTCGCCTAATAATGCGATCATGGAAAAGAGACTGTCTCCCGCAGGAAAGCTGCTACCATCAAATGTTTGCCCTCATTAGACTCCCCTCTGGAAGCGCTTTCACTGCAAGCTGCAGATTCCCTCCTAACAGCAAGCTTTAGGATAGGGTACTGAATTGTAACTTAACTGCGGCTAATAATGCGATTTTGGAAAACAGAGTATCTCCCGCAGAGAAGCTGCTACCATCAAATGTTTGCCCTCGTTAGACTCCCCTCTGGAAGCACTTTCACTGCAAGCTGCAGATTCCCTCCTAACAGCAAGCTTTAGGATAGGGTACTGAATTGTAACTTACTTTCGCCTAATACTTCGATTTTGGCAAAGAGAGTGTCTCCCGCAGGGAAGCTGCTACCATCAAATGTTTGCCCTCATTAGACTCCCGTCTGGAAGCGCTTTCACTGCAAGCTGCAGATTCCCTCATAACTGCTAGCTTTAAGATAGGGTACTGAATTGTAACTTACTTTCGCCTAATAATGCGATTTTGGCAAAGAGAGTATCTCCCGCAGGAATGCTGCTACCATCAAATGCTTCCCCTCATTAGACTCCCCTCCAGAAGCGCTTTCACTGCAAGCTGCAGATTCCCTCCTAACAGCAAGCTTTAGGATAGGGTACTGAATTGTAACTTAACTGCGGCTAATAAGGCGATATTGGAAAAGAGAGTATCTCCCGCAGGGAAGCTGCTACCATCAAATGTTTGCCCTCATTAGACTCCCCTCTGGAAGCGCTTTCACTGCAAGCTGCAGATTCCCTCCTAACAGCAAGCTTTAGGATAGGGTACTGAATTGTAACTTACTTTCGCCTAATAATGCGATTTTGGCAAAGAGAGTATCTCCCGCAGGGAAGCTGCTACCATCAAATGTTTGCCCTCATTAGACTCCCCTCTGGAAGCGCTTTCACTGCAAGCTGCAGATTCCCTCCTAACAGCAAGCTTTAGGATAGGGTACTGAATTGTAACTTATCTGCGGCTAATAAGGCGATTTTGGGAAAGAGAATATCTCCCGCAGGGAAGCTGCTACCATCAAATGTTTGCCCTCATTAGACTCCCCTCTGGAAGCGCTTTCACTGCAAGCTGCAGATTCCCTCCTAACAGCAAGCTTTAGGATAGGGTACTGAATTGTAACTTATCTGCGGCTAATAAGGCGATTTTTGGAAAGAGAATATCTCCAGCAGGGAAGCTGCTACCATCAAATGTTTTCCCTCATTAGACTCCCCTCTGGAATCGCTTTCACTGCAAGCTGCAGATTCCCTCCTAACAGCAAGCTTTAGGATAGGGTACTGAATTGTAACTTAACCGCGGCTAATAATGCGATTTTGGCAAAGAGAGTATCTCCCGCAGGGAAGCTGCTACCATCAAATGTTTGCCCTCGTTAGACTCCCCTCTGGAAGCGCTTTCACTGCAAGCTGCAGATTCCCTCCTAACAGCAAGCTTTAGGATAGGGTACTGAATTGAATCTTACTTTCGCATAATAATGCGATTTTGGCAAAGAGAGTATCTCCCGCAGGGAAGCTGCTACCATCAAATGTTTGCCCTCATTAGACTCCCCTCTGGAAGCGCTTTCACTGCAAGCTGCAGATTCCCTCCTAACAGCAAGCTTTAGGATAGGGTACCGAATTGTAACTTACTTTCGCCTAATAATGCGATTTTGGCAAAGAGAGTATCTCCCGCAGGGAAGCTGCTACCATCAAATGTTTGCCCTCATTAGACTCCCCTCTGGAAGCGCTTTCACTGCAAGCTGCAGATTCCCTCCTAACAGCAAGCTTTAGGATAGGGTACTGAATTATAACTTATCTGCGGCTAATAAGGCGATTTTGTAAAAGAGACTATCTCCCGCAGGGAAGCTGCTACCATCAAATGTTTGCCCTCATTAGACTCCCCTCTGGAAGCGCTTTCACTGCAAGCTGCAGATTCCCTCCTAACAGCAAGCTTTAGGATAGGGTACTGAATTGTAACTTACTTTCGCCTAATAATGCGATTTTAGCAAAGAGACTTTCTCCCGCAGGGAAGCTGCTACCATCAAATGTTTGCCCTCATTAGACTCCCCTCTGGAAGCGCTTTCACTGCAAGCTGCAGATTCCCTCCTAACAGCAAGCTTTAGGATAGGGTCCTGAATTGTATCTTACTTTCGCCTAATAATGCGATTTTGGCAAAGAGAGTATGTCCCGCAGGGAAGCTGCTACCATCAAATGTTTGCCCTCGTTAGACTCCCCTCTGGAAGCGCTTTCACTGCAAGCTGCAGATTCCCTCCTAACAGCAAGCTTTAGGATAGGGTACTGAATTGTAACTTACTTTCGCCTAATAATGCGATTTTGGCAAAGAGAGTGTCTCCCGCAGGGAAGCTGCTACCATCAAATGTTTGCCCTCGTTAGACTCCCCTCTGGAAGCGCTTTCACTGCAAGCTGCAGATTCCCTCATAACTGCTAGCTTTAGGATAGGGTGCTGAATTGTAACTTACTTTCGCCTAATAATGCGATTTTGGCAAAGAGAGTATCTCCCGCAGGAATGCTGCTACCATCAAATGCTTCCCCTCATTAGACTCCCCTCTGGAAGCGCTTTCACTGCAAGCTGCAGATTCCCTCCTAACAGCAAGCTTTAGGATAGGGTACTGAATTGTATCTTACTTTCGCATAATAATGCGTTTTTAGCAAAGAGAGTATCTCCCGCAGGGAAGCTGCTACCATCAAATGTTTCCCCTCATTAGACTCCCCTCTGGAAGCGCTTTCTCTGCAAGCTGCAGATTCCCTCCTAACAGCAAGCTTTAGGATAGGGTACTGAATTGTAACTTACTTTTGCCTAATAATGCGTTTTTAGCAAAGAGAGTATCTCCCGCAGGGAAGCTGCTACCATCAAATGTTTGCCCTCATTAGACTCCCCTCTGGAAGCGCTTTCACTGCAAGCTGCAGATTCCCTCCTAACAGCAAGCTTTAGGATAGGGTACTGAATTGTATCTTACTTTCGCCTAATAAAGCGATTTTGGCAAAGAGAGTATCTCCCGCAGGGAAGCTGCTACCATCAAATATTTGCCCTCGTTAGACTACCCTCTGGAATCGCTTTCACTGCAAGCTGCAGATTCCCTCCTAACAGCAAGCTTTAGGATAGGGTACTGAATTGTAACTTACTTTCGCCTAATAATGCGATTTTGGCAAAGAGACTATCTCCCGCAGGGAAGCTGTTACCATCAAACGTTTGCCCTCATTAGACTCCCCTCTGGAAGCGCTTTCACTGCAAGCTGCAGATTCCCTCCTAACAGCAAGCTTTAGGATAGGGTACTGAATTGTATCTTACTTTCGCCTAATAAAGCGATTTTGGCAAAGAGAGTATCTCCCGCAGGGAAGCTGCTACCATCAAATATTTGCCCTCGTTAGACTACCCTCTGGAATCGCTTTCACTGCAAGCTGCAGATTCCCTCCTAACAGCAAGCTTTAGGATAGGGTACTGAATTGTAACTTACTTTCGCCTAATAATGCGATTTTGGCAAAGAGACTATCTCCCGCAGGGAAGCTGTTACCATCAAACGTTTGCCCTCATTAGACTCCCCTCTGGAAGCGCTTTCACTGCAAGCTGCAGATTCCCTCCTAATAGCAAGCTTTAGGATAGGGTACTGAATTGTAACTTCACTGCGTCTAATAAGCGGATTTTGGCAAAGAGACTATCTCCCGCAGGGAAGCTGCTACCATCAAATGTTTGCCCTCATTACACTCCCCTCTGGAAGCGCTTTCACTGCAAGCTGCAGATTCCCTCCTAACAGCAAGCTTTAGGATAGGGTACTGAATTGTAACTTACTTTCGCCTAATAATGCGATTTTGGCAAAGAGAGTATCTCCCGCAGGGAAGCTGCTACCATCAAATGTTTGCCCTCATTAGACTCCCCTCTGGAAGCGCTTTCACTGCAAGCTGCAGATTCCCTCCTAACAGCAAGCTTTAGGATAGGGTACTGAATTGTAACTTACTTTCGCCTAATAATGCGATTTTGGCAAAGAGAGTATCTCCGGCAGGGAAGCTGCTACCATCAAATGTTTGCCCTCATTAGACTCCCCTCTGGAAGGGCTTTCACTGCAAGCTACAGATTCCCTCCTAACAGCAAGCTTTAGGATAGGTTACTGAATTGTAACTTAAGTGCGGCTAATAAGGCGATTTTAGCAAAGAGAATATCTCCCGCAGGGAAGCTGTTACCATCAAATGTTTGCCCTCATTAGACTCCCCTCTGGAAGCGCTTTCACTGCAAGCTGCAGATTCCCTCCTAACAGCAAGCTTTAGGATAGGGTACTGAATTGTAACTTACTTTCGCCTAATAATGCGATTTTGGCAAAGAGAGTATCTCCCGCAGGGAAGCTGCTACCATCAAATGTTTGCCCTCGTTAGACTCCCCTCTGGAAGCGCTTTCACTGCAAGCTGCAGATTCCCTCCTAACAGCAAGCTTTAGGATAGGGTACTGAATTGTAACTTACTTTCGCCTAATAATGCGATTATAGCAAAGAGAGTATCTCCCGCAGGGAAGCTGCTACCATCAAATGTTTGCCCTCGTTAGACTCCCCTCTGGAAGCGCTTTCACTGCAAGCTGCAGATTCCCTCCTAACAGCAAGCTTTAGGATAGGGTACTGAATTGTAACTTACTTTCGCCTAATAATGCGATTATAGCAAAGAGAGTATCTCCCGCAGGGAAGCTGCTACCATCAAATGTTTGCCCTCGTTAGACTCCCCTCTGGAAGCGCTTTCACTGCAAGCTGCAGATTCCCTCCTAACAGCAAGATTTAGGATAGGGTACTGAATTGTAACTTAACTGCGGCTAAAAAGGCGATTTTGGCAAAGAGACTATCTCCCGCAGGGAAGCTGCTACCATCAAATGTTTGCCCTCATTAGACTCCCCTCTGGAAGCGCTTTCACTGCAAGCTGCAGATTCCCTCCTAACAGCAAGCTTTAGGATAGGATACTGAATTGTAACTTACTTTCGCCTAATAATGCGATTTTGGCAAAGAGAGTATCTTCCGCAGGGAAGCTGCTACCATCAAATGATTGCCCTCATTAGACTCCCCTCTGGAAGCGGTTTCACTGCAAGCTGCAGATTCCCTCCTAACAGCAAGCTTTAGGATAGTGTACTGAATTGTAACTTACTTTCGCCTAATAATGCGATTTTGGCAAAGAGAGTATCTCCCGCAGGGAAGCTGCTACCATCAAATGTTTGCCCTCGTTAGACTCCCCTCTGGAAGCGCTTTCACTGCAAGCTGCAGATTCCCTCCTAACAGCAAGCTTTAGGATAGGGTACTGAATTGAATCTTACTTTCGCCTAATAATGCGATTTTGGCAAAGAGAGTATCTCCCGCAGGGAAGCTGCTACCATCAAATGTTTGCCCTCATTAGACTCCCCTCTGGAAGCGCTTTCACTGCAAGCTGCAGATTCCCTCCTAACAGCAAGCTTTAGGATAGGGTACTGAATTGTAACTTACTTTCGCCTAATAATGCGATTTTGGCAAAGAGAGTATCTCCCGCAGGGAAGCTGCTACCATCAAATGTTTGCCCTCATTAGACTCCCCTCTGGAAGCGCTTTCACTGCAAGCTGCAGATTCCCTCCTAACAGCAAGCTTTAGGATAGGGTACTGAATTATAACTTATCTGCGGCTAATAAGGCGATTTTGTAAAAGAGACTATCTCCCGCAGGGAAGCTGCTACCATCAAATGTTTGCCCTCATTAGACTCCCCTCTGGAAGCGCTTTCACTGCAAGCTGCAGATTCCCTCCTAACAGCAAGCTTTAGGATAGGGTACTGAATTGTAACTTACTTTCGCCTAATAATGCGATTTTAGCAAAGAGACTTTCTCCCGCAGGGAAGCTGCTACCATCAAATGTTTGCCCTCATTAGACTCCCCTCTGGAAGCGGTTTCACTGCAAGCTGCAGATTCCCTCCTAACAGCAAGCTTTAGGATAGGGTCCTGAATTGTATCTTTCTTTCGCCTAATAATGCGATTTTGGCAAAGAGAGTATGTCCCGCAGGGAAGCTGCTACCATCAAATGTTTGCCCTCGTTAGACTCCCCTCTGGAAGCGCTTTCACTGCAAGCTGCAGATTCCCTCCTAACAGCAAGCTTTAGGATAGGGTACTGAATTGTAACTTACTTTCGCCTAATAATGCGATTTTGGCAAAGAGAGTGTCTCCCGCAGGGAAGCTGCTACCATCAAATGTTTGCCCTCGTTAGACTCCCCTCTGGAAGCGCTTTCACTGCAAGCTGCAGATTCCCTCATAACTGCTAGCTTTAGGATAGGGTGCTGAATTGTAACTTACTTTCGCCTAATAATGCGATTTTGGCAAAGAGAGTGTCTCCCGCAGGGAAGCTGCTACCATCAAATGTTTCCCCTCATTAGACTCCCCTCTGGAAGCGCTTTCTCTGCAAGCTGCAGATTCCCTCCTAACAGCAAGCTTTAGGATAGGGTACTGAATTGTAACTTACTTTTGCCTAATAATGCGTTTTTAGCAAAGAGAGTATCTCCCGCAGGGAAGCTGCTACCATCAAATGTTTGCCCTCATTAGACTCCCCTCTGGAAGCGCTTTCACTGCAAGCTGCAGATTCCCTCCTAACAGCAAGCTTTAGGATAGGGTACTGAATTGTATCTTACTTTCGCCTAATAAAGCGATTTTGGCAAAGAGAGTATCTCCCGCAGGGAAGCTGCTACCATCAAATATTTGCCCTCGTTAGACTACCCTCTGGAGGCGCTTTCACTGCAAGCTGCAGATTCCCTCCTAACAGCAAGCTTTAGGATAGGGTACTGAATTGTAACTTACTTTCGCCTAATAATGCGATTTTGGCAAAGAGACTATCTCCCGCAGGGAAGCTGTTACCATCAAACGTTTGCCCTCATTAGACTCCCCTCTGGAAGCGCTTTCACTGCAAGCTGCAGATTCCCTCCTAACAGCAAGCTTTAGGATAGGGTACTGAATTGTAACTTCACTGCGTCTAATAAGCCGATTTTGGCAAAGAGACTATCTCCCGCAGGGAAGCTGCTACCATCAAATGTTTGCCCTCATTACACTCCCCTCTGGAAGCGCTTTCACTGCAAGCTGCAGATTCCCTCCTAACAGCAAGCTTTAGGATAGGGTACTGAATTGTAACTTAACTGAGGATAATAATGCGATTTTGGCAAAGAGAGTATCTCCCGCAGGGAAGCTGCTACCATCAAATGTTTGCCCTCATTAGACTCCCCTCTGGAAGCGCTTTCACTGCAAGCTGCAGATTCCCTCCTAACAGCAAGCTTTAGGATAGGGTACTGAATTGTAACTTACTTTCGCCTAATAATGCGATTTTGGCAAAGAGAGTATCTCCGGCAGGGAAGCTGCTACCATCAAATGTTTGCCCTCATTAGACTCCCCTCTGGAAGCGCTTTCACTGCAAGCTACAGATTCCCTCCTAACAGCAAGCTTTAGGATAGGGTACTGAATTGTAACTTAAGTGCTGCTAATAAGGCGATTTTAGCAAAGAGAATATCTCCCGCAGGGAAGCTGTTACCATCAAATGTTTGCCCTCATTAGACTCCCCTCTGGAAGCGCTTTCACTGCAAGCTGCAGATTCCCTCCTAACAGCAAGCTTTAGGATAGGGTACTGAATTGTAACTTACTTTCGCCAAATAATGCGATTATAGCAAAGAGAGTATCTCCCGCAGGGAAGCTGCTACCATCAAATGTTTGCCCTCGTTAGACTCGCCTCTGGAAGCGCTTTCACTGCAAGCTGCAGATTCCCTCCTAACAGCAAGCTTTAGGATAGGGTACTGAATTGTAACTTACTTTCGCCTAATAATGCGATTATAGCAAAGAGAGTATCTCCCGCAGGGAAGCTGCTACCATCAAATGTTTGCCCTCGTTAGACTCCCCTCTGGAAGCGCTTTCACTGCAAGCTGCAGATTCCCTCCTAACAGCAAGATTTAGGATAGGGTACTGAATTGTAACTTAACTGCGGCTAAAAAGGCGATTTTGGCAAAGAGACTATCTCCCGCAGGGAAGCTGCTACCATCAAATGTTTGCCCTCATTAGACTCCCCTCTGGAAGCGCTTTCACTGCAAGCTGCAGATTCCCTCCTAACAGCAAGCTTTAGGATAGGATACTGAATTGTAACTTACTTTCGCCTAATAATGCGATTTTGGCAAAGAGAGTATCTTCCGCAGGGAAGCTGCTACCATCAAATGTTTGCCCTCATTAGACTCCCCTCTGGAAGCGCTTTCACTGCAAGCTGCAGATTCCCTCCTAACAGCAAGCTTTAGGATAGGGTACTGAATTGTAACTTACTTTCGCCTATTAATGCGATTTTGGCAAAGAGAGTATCTCCGGCAGGGAAGCTGCTACCATCAAATGTTTGCCCTCATTAGACTCCCCTCTGGAAGCGCTTTCACTGCAAGCTGCAGATTCCTTCCTAACAGCAAGCTTTAGGATAGGGTACTGAATTGTAACTTACTTTCGCCTAATAATGCGATTTTGGCAAAGAGAGTATCTCCCGCAGGGAAGCTGCTACCATCAAATGTTTGCCCTCGTTAGACTCCCCTCTGGAAGCGCTTTCACTGCAAGCTGCAGATTCCCTCCTAACAGCAAGCTTTAGGATAGGGTACTGAATTGTAACTTACTTTCGCCTAATAATGCGATTATAGCAAAGAGAGTATCTCCCGCAGGGAAGCTGCTACCATCAAATGTTTGCTCTCGTTAGACTCCCCTCTGGAAGCGCTTTCACTGCAAGCTGCAGATTCCCTCCTAACAGCAAGCTTTAGGATAGGGTACTGAATTGTAACTTACTTTCGCCTAATAATGCGATTTTGGCAAAGAGAGTATCTCCCGCAGGGAAGCTGTTACCATCAAACTTTTGCCCTCATTAGACTCCCCTCTGGAAGCGCTTTCACTGCAAGCTGCAGATTCCCTCCTAACAGCAAGATTTAGGATAGGGTACTGAATTGTAACTTAACTGCGGCTAAAAAGGCGATTTTGGCAAAGAGACTACCTCCCGCAGGGAAGCTGCTACCATCAAATGTTTGCCCTCATTAGACTCCCCTCTGGAAGCGCTTTCACTGCAAGCTGCAGATTCCCTCCTAACAGCAATCTTTAGGATAGGATACTGAATTGTAACTTACTTTCACCTAATAATGCGATTTTGGCAAAGAGAGTATCTCCCGCAGGGAAGCTGCTACCATCAAATGTTTGCCCTCATTAGACTCCCCTCTGGAAGCGCTTTCACTGCAAGCTGCAGATTCCCTCCTAACAGCAAGCTTTAGGATAGGGTACTGAATTGTAACTTACTTTCGACTAATATTGCGATTTTGGCAAAAAGAGTATCTCCCGCAGGGAAGCTGCTACCATCAAATGTTTGCCCTCATTAGACTCCCCTCTGGAAGCGCTTTCACTGCAAGCTGCAGATTCCCTCCTAACAGCAAGCTTTAGGATAGGGTACTGAATTGTATCTTACTTTCGCCTAATAAAGCGATTATGGCAAAGAGAGTATCTCCCGCAGGGAAGCTGCTACCATCAAATGTTTGCCCTCATTAGACTCCCCTCTGGAAGCGCTTTCACTGCAAGCTGCAGATTCCCTCCTAACAGCAAGCTTTAGGATAGGGTACTGAATTGTAACTTACTTTCGCCTAATAATGCGATTTTGGCAAAGAGAGTATCTCCCGCAGGGAAGCTGCTACCATCAAATGTTTGCCCTCATTAGACTCCCCTCTGGAAGCGCTTTCACTGCAAGCTGCAGATTCCCTCCTAACAGCAAGCTTTAGGATAGGGTCCTGAATTGTAACTTACTTTCGCCTAATAATGCGATTTTGGCAAAGAGAGTATCTCCCGCAGGGAAGCTGCTACCATCAAATATTTGCCCTCATTAGACTCCCCTCTGGAAGCGCTTTCACTGCAAGCTGCAGATTCCCTCCTAACAGCAAGCTTTAGGATAGGGTACTGAATTGAAACTTAAGTGCGGCTAATAAGGCGATTTTAGCAAAGAGAATATCTCCCGCAGGGAAGCTGTTACCTTCAAATGTTTGCCCTCATTAGACTCCCCTCTGGAAGCGCTTTCACTGCAAGCTGCAGATTCCCTCCTAACAGCAAGCTTTAGGATAGGGTCCTGAATTGTAACTTACTTTCGCCTAATAATGCCATTTTGGCAAAGAGAGTATCTCCCGCAGGGAAGCTGCTACCATCAAATGTTTGCCCTCATTAGACTCCCCTCTGGAAGCGCTTTCACTGCAAGCTGCAGATTCCTTCCTAACAGCAAGCTTTAGGATAGGGTACTGAATTGTAACTTACTTTCGCCTAATAATGCGATTTTGGCAAAGAGAGTATCTCCCGCAGGGAAGCTGCTACCATCAAATGTTTGCCCTCGTTAGACTCCCCTCTGGAAGCGCTTTCACTGCAAGCTGCAGATTCCCTCCTAACAGCAAGCTTTAGGATAGGGTACTGAATTGTAACTTAAATGCGGCTAAAAAGGCGATTTTGGCAAAGAGAGTATCTCCGGCAGGGAAGCTGCTACCATCAAATGTTTGCCCTCATTAGACTCCCCTCTGGAAGCGCTTTCACTGCAAGCTGCAGATTCCCTCCTAACAGCAAGCTTTAGGATAGGGTACTGAATTGTAACTTAAGTGCGGCTAATAAGGCGATATTAGCAAAGAGAATATCTCCCGCAGGGAAGCTGTTACCATCAAATGTTTGCCCTCATTAGACTCCCCTCTGGAAGCGCTTTCACTGCAAGCTGCAGATTCCCTCCTAACAGCAAGCTTTAGGATAGGGTCCTGAATTGTATCTTACTTTCGCCTAATAATGCCATTTTGGCAAAGAGAGTATCTCCCGCAGGGAAGCTGCTACCATCAAATGTTTGCCCTCATTAGACTCCCCTCTGGAAGCGCTTTCACTGCAAGCTGCAGATTCCCTCCTAACAGCAAGCTTTAGGATAGGGTACTGAATTGTAACTTACTTGCGCCTAATAATGCGATTTTGGCAAAGAGAGTATCTCCCGCAGGGAAGCTGCTACCATCAAATGTTTGCCCTCATTAGACTCCCCTCTGGAAGCGCTTTCACTGCAAGCTGCAGATTCCCTCCTAACAGCAAGCTTTAGGATAGGGTACTGAATTGTAACTTACTTTCACCTAATAATGCGATTTTGGCAAAAAGAGTATCTCCCACAGGGAAGCTGCTACCATCAAATGTTTGCCCTCATTAGACTCCCCTCTGGAAGCGCTTTCACTGCAAGCTGCAGATTCCCTCCTAACAGCAAGCTTTAGGATAGGGTACTGAATTGTAACTTACTTTCGCCTAATAATGCGATTTTGGCAAAAAGAGTATCTCCCGCAGGGAAGCTGCTACCATCAAATGTTTGCCCTCATTAGACTCCCCTCTGGAAGCGCTTTAACTGCAAGCTGCAGATTCCCTCCTAACAGCAAGCTTTAGGATAGGGTACTGAATTGTATCTTACTTTCGCCAAATAATGCGATTTTGGCAAAGAGAGTATCTCCCGCAGGGAAGCTGCTACCATCAAATGTTTGCCCTCATTAGACTCCCCTCTGGAAGCGCTTTCACTGCAAGCTGCAGATTCCTTCCTAACAGCAAGCTTTAGGATAGTGTACTGAATTGTATCTTCTCTGAGGCTAATAAGCCGATTTTGGCAAAGAGACTATCTCCCGCAGGGAAGCTGCTACCATCAAATGTTTGCCCTCATTAGACTCCCCTCTGGAAGCGCTTTCACTGCAAGCTGCAGATTCCTTCCTAACAGCAAGCTTTAGGATAGGGTACTGAATTGTAACTTACTTTCGCATAATAATGCGATTTTGGCAAAGAGAGTATCTCCCGCAGGGAAGCTGCTACCATCAAATGCTTGCCCTCATTAGACTCCCCTCTGGAAGCGCTTTCACTGCAAGCTGCAGATTCCCTCCTAACAGCAAGCTTTAGGATAGGGTACTGAATTGTAACTTACTTTCGCCTAATAATGCGATTTTGGCAAAGAGATTATCTCCCGCAGGGAAGCTGCTACCATCAAATGTTTGCCCTCATTAGACTCCCCTCTGGAAGCGCTTTCACTGCAAGCTGCAGATTCCCTCCTAACAGCAAGCTTTAGGATAGGGTACTGAATTGTATCTTACTTTCGCCTAATAATGCGATTTTGGCAAAGAGACTATAACTCGCAGGGAAGCTGCTGCCACAAAATGTTTGCCCTCATTAGACTCCCCTCTGGAAGCGCTTTCACTGCAAGCTGCAGATTCCCTCCTAACAGCAAGCTTTAGGATAGGATACTGAATTGTAACTTACTTTCGCCTAATAATGCGATTTTGGCAAAGAGAGTATCTCCCGCAGGGAAGCTGCTACCATCAAATGTTTGCCCTCATTAGACTCCCCTCTGGAAGCGGTTTCACTGCAAGCTGCAGATTCCCTCCTAACAGCAAGCTTTAGGATAGGGTACTGAATTGTAACTTAACTGCGGCTAATAATGCGATTATGGCAAAGAGACTATCTCCCGCAGGGAAGCTGCTACCATCAAATGTTTGCCCTCATTAGACTCCCCTCTGGAAGCGCTTTCACTGCAAGCTGCAGATTCCTTCCTAACAGCAAGCTTTAGGATAGGGTACTGAATTGTAACTTACTTTCGCCTAATAATGCCATTTTGGCAAAGAGAGTATCTCCCGCAGGGAAGCTGCTACCATCAAATGTTTGCCCTCGTTAGACTCCCCTCTGGAAGCGCTTTCACTGCAAGCTGCAGATTCCCTCCTAACAGCAAGCTTTAGGATAGGGTACTGAATTGTAACTTAAGTGCGGCTAATAAGGCGATATTAGCAAAGAGAATATCTCCCGCAGGGAAGCTGTTACCATCAAATGTTTGCCCTCATTAGACTCCCCTCTGGAAGCGCTTTCACTGCAAGCTGCAGATTCCCTCCTAACAGCAAGCTTTAGGATAGGGTACTGAATTGTAACTTAACTGCGGCTAAAAAGGCGACTTTGGCAAAGAGACTATCTCCCGCAGGGAAGCTGCTACCATCAAATGTTTGCCCTCATTAGACTCCCCTCTGGAAGCGCTTTCACTGCAAGCTGCAGATTCCCTCCTAACAGCAAGCTTTAGGATAGGATACTGAATTGTAACTTACTTTCGCCTAATAATGCGATTTTGGCAAAGAGAGTATCTTCCGCAGGGAAGCTGCTACCATCAAATGTTTGCCCTCATTAGACTCCCCTCTGGAAGCGCTTTCACTGCAAGCTGCAGATTCCCTCCTAACAGCAAGCTTTAGGATAGGGTACTGAATTGTAACTTACTTTCGCCTAATAATGCGATTTTGGCAAAGAGAGTATCTCCGGCAGGGAAGCTGCTACCATCAAATGTTTGCCCTCATTAGACTCCCCTCTGGAAGCGCTTTCACTGCAAGCTGCAGATTCCTTCCTAACAGCAAGCTTTAGGATAGGGTACTGAATTGTAACTTACTTTCGCCTAATAATGCGATTTTGGCAAAGAGAGTATCTCCCGCAGGGAAGCTGCTACCATCAAATGTTTGCCCTCGTTAGACTCCCCTCTGGAAGCGCTTTCACTGCAAGCTGCAGATTCCCTCCTAACAGCAAGCTTTAGGATAGGGTACTGAATTGTAACTTACTTTCGCCTAATAATGCGATTAGCAAAGAGAGTATCTCCCGCAGGGAAGCTGCTACCATCAAATGTTTGCTCTCGTTAGACTCCCCTCTGGAAGCGCTTTCACTGCAAGCTGCAGATTCCCTCCTAACAGCAAGCTTTAGGATAGGGTACTGAATTGTAACTTACTTTCGCCTAATAATGCGATTTTGGCAAAGAGAGTATCTCCCGCAGGGAAGCTGTTACCATCAAACTTTTGCCCTCATTAGACTCCCCTCTGGAAGCGCTTTCACTGCAAGCTGCAGATTCCCTCCTAACAGCAAGATTTAGGATAGGGTACTGAATTGTAACTTAACTGCGGCTAAAAAGGCGATTTTGGCAAAGAGACTATCTCCCGCAGGGAAGCTGCTACCATCAAATGTTTGCCCTCATTAGACTCCCCTCTGGAAGCGCTTTCACTGCAAGCTGCAGATTCCCTCCTAACAGCAAGCTTTAGGATAGGATACTGAATTGTAACTTACTTTCACCTAATAATGCGATTTTGTCAAAGAGAGTATCTCCCGCAGGGAAGCTGCTACCATCAAATGTTTGCCCTCATTAGACTCCCCTCTGGAAGCGGTTTCACTGCAAGCTGCAGATTCCCTCCTAACAGCAAGCTTTAGGATAGGGTACTGAATTGTAACTTACTTTCGCCTAATATTGCGATTTTGGCAAAAAGAGTATCTCCCGCAGGGAAGCTGCTACCATCAAATGTTTGCCCTCATTAGACTCCCCTCTGGAAGCGCTTTCACTGCAAGCTGCAGATTCCCTCCTAACAGCAAGCTTTAGGATAGGGTACTGAATTGAAACTTAAGTGCGGCTAATAAGGCGATTTTTGCAAAGAGAATATCTCCCGCAGGGAAGCTGTTACCTTCAAATGTTTGCCCTCATTAGACTCCCCTCTGGAAGCGCTTTCACTGCAAGCTGCAGATTCCCTCCTAACAGCAAGCTTTAGGATAGGGTCCTGAATTGTAACTTACTTTCGCCTAATAATGCCATTTTGGCAAAGAGAGTATCTCCCGCAGGGAAGCTGCTACCATCAAATGTTTGCCCTCATTACACTCCCCTCTGGAAGCGCTTTCACTGCAAGCTGCAGATTCCTTCCTAACAGCAAGCTTTAGGATAGGGTACTGAATTGTAACTTACTTTCGCCTAATAATGCGATTATGGCAAAGAGAGTATCTCCCGCAGGGAAGCTGCTACCATCAAATGTTTGCCCTCGTTAGACTCCCCTCTGGAAGCGCTTTCACTGCAAGCTGCAGATTCCCTCCTAACAGCAAGCTTTAGGATAGGGTACTGAATTGTAACTTAAATGCGGCTAAAAAGGCGATTTTGGCAAAGAGAGTATCTCCGGCAGGGAAGCTGCTACCATCAAATGTTTGCCCTCATTAGACTCCCCTCTGGAAGCGCTTTCACTGCAAGCTGCAGATTCCCTCCTAACAGCAAGCTTTAGGATAGGGTCCTGAATTGTATCTTACTTTCGCCTAATAATGCCATTTTGGCAAAGAGAGTATCTCCCGCAGGGAAGCTGCTACCATCAAATGTTTGCCCTCATTAGACTCCCCTCTGGAAGCGCTTTCACTGCAAGCTGCAGATTCCCTCCTAACAGCAAGCTTTAGGATAGGGTACTGAATTGTAACTTACTTGCGCCTAATAATGCGATTTTGGCAAAGAGAGTATCTCCCGCAGGGAAGCTGCTACCATCAAATGTTTGCCCTCATTAGACTCCCCTCTGGAAGCGCTTTCACTGCAAGCTGCAGATTCCCTCCTAACAGCAAGCTTTAGGATAGGGTACTGAATTGTAACTTACTTTCACCTAATAATGCGATTTTGGCAAAGAGAGTATCTCCCGCAGGGAAGCTGCTACCATCAAATGTTTGCCCTCATTAGACTCCCCTCTGGAAGCGCTTTCACTGCAAGCTGCAGATTCCCTCCTAACAGCAAGCTTTAGGATAGGGTACTGAATTGTAACTTACTTTCGCCTAATAATGCGATTTTGGCAGAGAGAGTATCTCCCGCAGGGAAGCTGCTACCATCAAATGTTTGCCCTCATTAGACTCCCCTCTGGAAGCGCTTTAACTGCAAGCTGCAGATTCCCTCCTAACAGCAAGCTTTAGGATAGGTTACTGAATTGTATCTTACTTTCGCCAAATAATGCGATTTTGGCAAAGAGAGTATCTCCCGCAGGGAAGCTGCTACCATCAAATGTTTGCCCTCATTAGACTCCCCTCTGGAAGCGCTTTCACTGCAAGCTGCAGATTCCTTCCTAACAGCAAGCTTTAGGATAGTGTACTGAATTGTATCTTCTCTGAGGCTAATAAGCCGATTTTGGCAAAGAGACTATCTCCCGCAGGGAAGCTGCTACCATCAAATGTTTGCCCTCATTAGACTCCCCTCTGGAAGCGCTTTCACTGCAAGCTGCAGATTCCTTCCTAACAGCAAGCTTTAGGATAGGGTACTGAATTGTAACTTACTTTCGCATAATAATGCGATTTTGGCAAAGAGAGTATCTCCCGCAGGGAAGCTGCTACCATCAAATGCTTGCCCTCATTAGACTCCCCTCTGGAAGCGCTTTCACTGCAAGCTGCAGATTCCCTCCTAACAGCAAGCTTTAGGATAGGGTACTGAATTGTAACTTACTTTCGCCTAATAATGCGATTTTGGCAAAGAGATTATCTCCCGCAGGGAAGCTGCTACCATCAAATGTTTGCCCTCATTAGACTCCCCTCTGGAAGCGCTTTCACTGCAAGCTGCAGATTCCCTCCTAACAGCAAGCTTTAGGATAGGGTACTGAATTGTATCTTACTTTCGCCTAATAATGCGATTTTGGCAAAGAGACTATAACTCGCAGGGAAGCTGCTGCCACAAAATGTTTGCCCTCATTAGACTCCCCTCTGGAAGCGCTTTCACTGCAAGCTGCAGATTCCCTCCTAACAGCAAGCTTTAGGATAGGATACTGAATTGTAACTTACTTTCGCCTAATAATGCGATTTTGGCAAAGAGAGTATCTCCCGCAGGGAAGCTGCTACCATCAAATGTTTGCCCTCATTAGACTCCCCTCTGGAAGCGGTTTCACTGCAAGCTGCAGATTCCCTCCTAACAGCAAGCTTTAGGATAGGGTACTGAATTGTAACTTAACTGCGGCTAATAATGCGATTTTGGCAAAGAGACTATCTCCCGCAGGGAAGCTGCTACCATCAAATGTTTGCCCTCATTAGACTCCCCTCTGGAAGCGCTTTCACTGCAAGCTGCAGATTCCTTCCTAACAGCAAGCTTTAGGATAGGGTACTGAATTGTAACTTACTTTCGCCTAATAATGCGATTTTGGCAAAGAGAGTATCTCCCGCAGGGAAGCTGCTACCATCAAATGTTTGCCCTCGTTAGACTCCCCTCTGGAAGCGCTTTCACTGCAAGCTGCAGATTCCCTCCTAACAGCAAGCTTTAGGATAGGGTACTGAATTGTAACTTAAGTGCGGCTAATAAGGCGATATTAGCAAAGAGAATATCTCCCGCAGGGAAGCTGTTACCATCAAATGTTTGCCCTCATTAGACTCCCCTCTGGAAGCGCTTTCACTGCAAGCTGCAGATTCCCTCCTAACAGCAAGCTTTAGGATAGGGTCCTGAATTGTATCTTACTTTCGCCTAATAATGCCATTTTGGCAAAGAGAGTATCTCCCGCAGGGAAGCTGCTACCATCAAATGTTTGCCCTCATTAGACTCCCCTCTGGAAGCGCTTTCACTGCAAGCTGCAGATTCCCTCCTAACAGCAAGCTTTAGGATAGGGTACTGAATTGTAACTTACTTGCGCCTAATAATGCGATTTTGGCAAAGAGAGTATCTCCCGCAGGGAAGCTGCTACCATCAAATGTTTGCCCTCATTAGACTCCCCTCTGGAAGCGCTTTCACTGCAAGCTGCAGATTCCCTCCTAACAGCAAGCTTTAGGATAGGGTACTGAATTGTAACTTACTTTCACCTAATAATGCGATTTTGGCAAAAAGAGTATCTCCCGCAGGGAAGCTGCTACCATCAAATGTTTGCCCTCATTAGACTCCCCTCTGGAAGCGCTTTCACTGCAAGCTGCAGATTCCCTCCTAACAGCAAGCTTTAGGATAGGGTACTGAATTGTAACTTACTTTCGCCTAATAATGCGATTTTGGCAAAAAGAGTATCTCCCGCAGGGAAGCTGCTACCATCAAATGTTTGCCCTCATTAGACTCCCCTCTGGAAGCGCTTTCACTGCAAGCTGCAGATTCCTTCCTAACAGCAAGCTTTAGGATAGTGTACTGAATTGTATCTTCTCTGAGGCTAATAAGCCGATTTTGGCAAAGAGACTATCTCCCGCAGGGAAGCTGCTACCATCAAATGTTTGCCCTCATTAGACTCCCCTCTGGAAGCGCTTTCACTGCAAGCTGCAGATTCCTTCCTAACAGCAAGCTTTAGGATAGGGTACTGAATTGTAACTTACTTTCGCATAATAATGCGATTTTGGCAAAGAGAGTATCTCCCGCAGGGAAGCTGCTACCATCAAATGCTTGCCCTCATTAGACTCCCCTCTGGAAGCGCTTTCACTGCAAGCTGCAGATTCCCTCCTAACAGCAAGCTTTAGGATAGGGTACTGAATTGTAACTTACTTTCGCCTAATAATGCGATTTTGGCAAAGAGATTATCTCCCGCAGGGAAGCTGCTACCATCAAATGTTTGCCCTCATTAGACTCCCCTCTGGAAGCGCTTTCACTGCAAGCTGCAGATTCCCTCCTAACAGCAAGCTTTAGCATAGGGTACTGAATTGTAAATTAACTGCGGCTCATAAGGCGATTTTGGCAAAGAGAGTATCTCCCGCAGGGAAGCTGCTACCATCAAATGTTTGCCCTCATTAGACTCCCCTCTGGAAGCGCTTTCACTGCAAGCTGCAGATTCCTTCCTAACAGCAAGCTTTAGGATAGGGTACTGAATTGTAACTTACTTTCGCCTAATAATGCGATTTTGGCAAAGAGAGTATCTCCCGCAGGGAAGCTGCTACCATCAAATGTTTGCCCTCGTTAGACTCCCCTCTGGAAGCGCTTTCACTGCAAGCTGCAGATTCCCTCCTAACAGCAAGCTTTAGGATAGGGTACTGAATTGTAACTTACTTTCGCCTAATAATGCGATTATAGCAAAGAGAGTATCTCCCGCAGGGAAGCTGCTACCATCAAATGTTTGCCCTCATTAGACTCCCCTCTGGAAGCGCTTTCACTGCAAGCTGCAGATTCCCTCCTAACAGCAAGCTTTAGGATAGGGTACTGAATTGTATCTTACTTTCGCCTAGTAATGAGATTTTGGCAAAGAGAGTATCTCCCGCAGGGAAGCTGCTACCATCAAATGTTTGCCCTCGTTAGACTCCCCTCTGGAAGCGCTTTCACTGCAAGCTGCAGATTCCCTCCTAACAGCAAGCTTTAGGATAGGGTACTGAATTGTAACTTACTTTCGCCTAATAATGCGATTTTGGCAAAGAGACTATAACTCGCAGGGAAGCTGCTGCCTCCAAATGTTTGCCCTCATTAGACTCCCCTCTGGAAGCGCTTTCACTGCAAGCTGCAGATTCCCTCCTAACAGCAAGCTTTAGGATAGGGTACTGAATTGTAACTTACTTTCGCCTAATAATGCGATTTTGGCAAAGAGAGTACCTCCGGCAGGGAAGCTGCTACCATCAAATGTTTGCCCTCATTAGACTCCCCTCTGGAAGCGCTTTCACTGCAAGCTGCAGATTCCCTCCTAACAGCAAGCTTTAGGATAGGGTACTGAATTGTAACTTATGTGCGGCTATTAAGGCGATTTTAGCAAAGAGAATATCTCCCGCAGGGAAGCTGTTACCATCAAATGTTTGCCCTCATTAGACTCCCCTCTGGAAGCGGTTTCACTGCAAGCTGCAGATTCCTTCCTAACAGCAAGCTTTAGGATAGGGTACTGAATTGTATCTTACTTTCGCCTAATAATGCGATTTTGGCAAAGAGACTATAACTCGCAGGGAAGCTGCTGCCACAAAATGTTTGCCCTCATTAGACTCCCCTCTGGAAGCGCTTTCACTGCAAGCTGCAGATTCCCTCCTAACAGCAAGCTTTAGGATAGGGTACTGAATTGTATCTTTCTGTCGCCTAATAATGCGATTTTTGCAAAGAGACTGTCTCCCGCAGGGAAGCTGTTACCATCAAACGTTTGCCCTCATTAGACTTCCCTCTGGAAGCGCTTTCACTGCAAGCTGCAGATTCCCTCCTAACAGCAAGCTTTAGGATAGGGTACTGAATTGTAACTTAACTGCGGCTCATAAGGCGATTTTGGCAAAGAGAGTATCTCCCGCAGGGAAGCTGCTACCATCAAATGTTTGCCCTCATTAGACTCCCCTCTGGAAGCGCTTTCACTGCAAGCTGCAGATTCCCTCCTAACAGCAAGCTTTAGGATAGGATACTGAATTGTAACTTACTTTCGCCTAATAATGCGATTTTGGCAAAGAGAGTATCTTCCGCAGGGAAGCTGCTACCATCAAATGTTTGCCCTCATTAGACTCCCCTCTGGAAGCGGTTTCACTGCAAGCTGCAGATTCCCTCCTAACAGCAAGCTTTAGGATAGGGTACTGAATTGTAACTTACTTTCGCCTAATAATGCGATTTTGGAAAAAAGAGTATCTCCCGCAGGGAAGCTGCTACCATCAAATGTTTGCCCTCATTACACTCCCCTCTGGAAGCGCTTTCACTGCAAGCTGCAGATTCCCTCCTAACAGCAAGCTTTAGGATAGGGTACTGAATTGTAACTTACTTTCGCCTAATAATGCGATTTTGGCAAAGAGAGTATCTCCGGCAGGGAAGCTGCTACCATCAAATGTTTGCCCTCATTAGACTCCCCTCTGGAAGCGCTTTCACTGCAAGCTGCAGATTCCTTCCTAACAGCAAGCTTTAGGATAGGGTACTGAATTGTAACTTACTTTCGCCTAATAATGCGATTTTGGCAAAGAGAGTATCTCCCGCAGGGAAGCTGCTACCATCAAATGTTTGCCCTCGTTAGACTCCCCTCTGGAAGCGCTTTCACTGCAAGCTGCAGATTCCCTCCTAACAGCAAGCTTTAGGATAGGGTACTGAATTGTAACTTACTTTCGCCTAATAATGCGATTATAGCAAAGAGAGTATCTCCCGCAGGGAAGCTGCTACCATCAAATGTTTGCTCTCGTTAGACTCCCCTCTGGAAGCGCTTTCACTGCAAGCTGCAGATTCCCTCCTAACAGCAAGCTTTAGGATAGGGTACTGAATTGTAACTTACTTTCGCCTAATAATGCGATTTTGGCAAAGAGAGTATCTCCCGCAGGGAAGCTGTTACCATCAAACGTTTGCCCTCATTAGACTCCCCTCTGGAAGCGCTTTCACTGCAAGCTGCAGATTCCCTCCTAACAGCAAGATTTAGGATAGGGTACTGAATTGTAACTTAACTGCGGCTAAAAAGGCGATTTTGGCAAAGAGACTATCTCCCGCAGGGAAGCTGCTACCATCAAATGTTTGCCCTCATTAGACTCCCCTCTGGAAGCGCTTTCACTGCAAGCTGCAGATTCCCTCCTAACAGCAAGCTTTAGGATAGGATACTGAATTGTAACTTACTTTCGCCTAATAATGCGATTTTGGCAAAGAGAGTATCTCCCGCAGGGAA
Source organism: Phaenicophaeus curvirostris (assembly GCF_032191515.1). Taxonomy (NCBI): domain Eukaryota; kingdom Metazoa; phylum Chordata; class Aves; order Cuculiformes; family Cuculidae; genus Phaenicophaeus; species Phaenicophaeus curvirostris. Next base: position 138,768 of record NW_027206884.1, on the reverse strand, counting down.
GCTGCTACCATCAAATGTTTGCCCTCATTAGACTCCCCTCTGGAAGCGCTTTCACTGCAAGCTGCAGATTCCCTCCTAACAGCAAGCTTTAGGATAGGGTACTGAATTGTAACTTACTTTCGCCTAATATTGCGATTTTGGCAAAAAGAGTATCTCCCGCAGGGAAGCTGCTACCATCAAATGTTTGCCCTCATTAGACTCCCCTCTGGAAGCGCTTTCACTGCAAGCTGCAGATTCCCTCCTAACAGCAAGCTTTAGGATAGGGTACTGAATTGTATCTTACTTTCGCCTAATAAAGCGATTTTGGCAAAGAGAGTATCTCCCGCAGGGAAGCTGCTACCATCAAATGTTTGCCCTCATTAGACTCCCCTCTGGAAGCGCTTTCACTGCAAGCTGCAGATTCCCTCCTAACAGCAAGCTTTAGGATAGGGTCCTGAATTGTAACTTACTTTCGCCTAATAATGTGATTTTGGCAAAGAGAGTATCTCCCGCAGGGAAGCTGCTACCATCAAATATTTGCCCTCATTAGACTCCCCTCTGGAAGCGCTTTCACTGCAAGCTGCAGATTCCCTCCTAACAGCAAGCTTTAGGATAGGGTACTGAATTGAAACTTAAGTGCGGCTAATAAGGCGATTTTAGCAAAGAGAATATCTCCCACAGGGAAGCTGTTACCATCAAATGTTTGCCCTCATTAGACTCCCCTCTGGAAGCGCTTTCACTGCAAGCTGCAGATTCCCTCCTAACAGCAAGCTTTAGGATAGGGTCCTGAATTGTAACTTACTTTCGCCTAATAATGCCATTTTGGCAAAGAGAGTATCTCCCACAGGGAAGCTGCTACCATCAAATGTTTGCCCTCATTAGACTCCCCTCTGGAAGCGCTTTCACTGCAAGCTGCAGATTCCTTCCTAACAGCAAGCTTTAGGATAGGGTACTGAATTGTAACTTACTTTCGCCTAATAATGCGATTTTGGCAAAGAGAGTATCTCCCGCAGGGAAGCTGCTACCATCAAATGTTTGCCCTCGTTAGACTCCCCTCTGGAAGCGCTTTCACTGCAAGCTGCAGATTCCCTCCTAACAACAAGCTTTAGGATAGGGTACTGAATTGTAACTTAAATGCGGCTAAAAAGGCGATTTTGGCAAAGAGAGTATCTCCGGCAGGGAAGCTGCTACCATCAAATGTTTGCCCTCATTAGACTCCCCTCTGGAAGCGCTTTCACTGCAAGCTGCAGATTCCCTCCTAACAGCAAGCTTTAGGATAGGGTACTGAATTGTAACTTAAGTGCGGCTAATAAGGCGATTTTAGCAAAGAGAATATCTCCCGCAGGGAAGCTGTTACCATCAAATGTTTGCCCTCATTAGACTCCCCTCTGGAAGCGCTTTCACTGCAAGCTGCAGATTCCCTCCTAACAGCAAGCTTTAGGATAGGGTCCTGAATTGTATCTTACTTTCGCCTAATAATGCCATTTTGGCAAAGAGAGTATCTCCCGCAGGGAAGCTGCTACCATCAAATGTTTGCCCTCATTAGACTCCCCTCTGGAAGCGCTTTCACTGCAAGCTGCAGATTCCTTCCTAACAGCAAGCTTTAGGATAGGGTACTGAATTGTAACTTACTTTCGCCTAATAATGCGATTATGGCAAAGAGAGTATCTCCCGCAGGGAAGCTGCTACCATCAAATGTTTGCCCTCGTTAGACTCCCCTCTGGAAGCGCTTTCACTGCAAGCTGCAGATTCCCTCCTAACAGCAAGCTTTAGGATAGGGTACTGAATTGTAACTTAACTGCGGCTAAAAAGGCGATTTTGGCAAAGAGAGTATATCCCGCAGGGAAGCTGCTACCATCAAATGTTTGCCCTCATTAGACTCCCCTCTGGAAGCGCTTTCACTGCAAGCTGCAGATTCCCTCCTAACAGCAAGCTTTAGGATAGGGTACTGAATTGTAACTTACTTTAGCCTAATAATGCGATTATGGCAAAGAGAGTATCTCCCGCAGGGAAGCTGCTACCATCAAATGTTTGCCCTCATTAGACTCCCCTCTGGAAGCGCTTTCACTGCAAGCTGCAGATTCCCTCCTAACAGCAAGCTTTAGGATAGGGTACTGAATTGTAACTTACTTTCACCTAATAATGCGATTTTGGCAAAAAGAGTATCTCCCGCAGGGAAGCTGCTACCATCAAATGTTTGCCCTCATTAGACTCCCCTCTGGAAGCGCTTTCACTGCAAGCTGCAGATTCCCTCCTAACAGCAAGCTTTAGGATAGGGTACTGAATTGTAACTTACTTTCGCCTAATAATGCGATTTTGGCAAAAAGAGTATCTCCCGCAGGGAAGCTGCTACCATCAAATGTTTGCCCTCATTAGACTCCCCTCTGGAAGTGCTTTCACTGCAAGCTGCAGATTCCTTCCTAACAGCAAGCTTTAGGATAGGGTACTGAATTGTATCTTCTCTGAGGCTAATAAGCCGATTTTGGCAAAGAGACTATCTCCCGCAGGGAAGCTGCTACCATCAAATGTTTGCCCTCATTAGACTCCCCTCTGGAAGCGCTTTCACTGCAAGCTGCAGATTCCTTCCTAACAGCAAGCTTTAGGATAGGGTACTGAATTGTAACTTACTTTCGCATAATAATGCGATTTTGGCAAAGAGAGTATCTCCCGCAGGGAAGCTGCTACCATCAAATGCTTGCCCTCATTAGACTCCCCTCTGGAAGCGCTTTCACTGCAAGCTGCAGATTCCCTCCTAACAGCAAGCTTTAGGATAGGGTACTGAATTGTAACTTACTTTCGCCTAATAATGCGATTTTGGCAAAGAGACTATCTCCCGCAGGGAAGCTGCTACCATCAAATGTTTGCCCTCATTAGACTCCCCTCTGGAAGCGCTTTCACTGCAAGCTGCAGATTCCCTCCTAACAGCAAGCTTTAGGATAGGGTACTGAATTGTATCTTACTTTCGCCTAATAATGCGATTTTGGCAAAGAGACTATAACTCGCAGGGAAGCTGCTGCCACAAAATGTTTGCCTTCATTAGACTCCCCTCTGGAAGCGCTTTCACTGCAAGCTGCAGATTCCCTCCTAACAGCAAGCTTTAGCATAGGGTACTGAATTGTAAATTAACTGCGGCTCATAAGGCGATTTTGGCAAAGAGAGTATCTCCCGCAGGGAAGCTGCTACCATCAAATGTTTGCCCTCATTAGACTCCCCTCTGGAAGCGCTTTCACTGCAAGCTGCAGATTCCTTCCTAACAGCAAGCTTTAGGATAGGGTACTGAATTGTAACTTACTTTCGCCTAATAATGCGATTTTGGCAAAGAGAGTATCTCCCGCAGGGAAGCTGCTACCATCAAATGTTTGCCCTCGTTAGACTCCCCTCTGGAAGCGCTTTCACTGCAAGCTGCAGATTCCCTCCTAACAGCAAGCTTTAGGATAGGGTACTGAATTGTAACTTACTTTCGCCTAATAATGCGATTATAGCAAAGAGAGTATCTCCCGCAGGGAAGCTGCTACCATCAAATGTTTGCCCTCATTAGACTCCCCTCTGGAAGCGCTTTCACTGCAAGCTGCAGATTCCCTCCTAACAGCAAGCTTTAGGATAGGGTACTGAATTGTTTCTTACTTTCGCCTAATAATGCGATTTTGGCAAAGAGAATATCTCCCGCAGGGAAGCTGCTACCATCAAATATTTGCCCTCATTAGACTCCCCTCTGGAAGCGCTTTCACTGCAAGCTGCAGATTCCCTCCTAACAGCAAGCTTTAGGATAGGGTACTGAATTGTATCTTACTTTCGGCTAGTAATGAGATTTTGGCAAAGAGAGTATCTCCCGCAGGGAAGCTGCTACCATCAAATGTTTGCCCTCATTAGACTCCCCTCTGGAAGCGCTTTCACTGCAAGCTGCAGATTCCCTCCTAACAGCAAGCTTTAGGATAGGGTACTGAATTGTAACTTACTTTCGCCTAATAATGCGATTTTGGCAAAGAGAGTATCTCCGGCAGGGAAGCTGCTACCATCAAATGTTTGCCCTCATTAGACTCCCCTCTGGAAGCGCTTTCACTGCAAGCTGCAGATTCCCTCCTAACAGCAAGCTTTAGGATAGGGTACTGAATTGTAACTTATGTGCGGCTAATAAGGCGATTTTAGCAAAGAGAATATCTCCCGCAGGGAAGCTGTTACCATCAAACGTTTGCCCTCATTAGACTCCCCTCTGGAAGTTGTTTCACTGCAAGCTGCAGATTCCTTCCTAACAGCAAGCTTTAGGATAGGGTACTGAATTGTATCTTACTTTCGCCTAATAATGCGATTTTGGCAAAGAGACTATCTCCCGCAGGGAAGCTGCTACCATCAAATCTTTGCCCTCGTTAGACTCCCCTCTGGAAGCGCTTTCACTGCAAGCTGCAGATTCCCTCCTAACAGCAAGCTTTAGGATAGGGTACTGAATTGTATCTTACTTTCACCTAATAATGCGATTTTGGCAAAGAGAATATCTCCCGCAGGGAAGCTGCTACCATCAAATGTTTGCCCTCATTAGACTCCCCTCTGGAAGCGCTTTCACTGCAAGCTGCAGATTCCCTCCTAACAGCAAGCTTTAGGATAGGGTACTGAATTGTATCTTTCTGTCGCCTAATAATGCGATTTTTGCAAAGAGACTGTCTCCCGCAGGGAAGCTGTTACCATCAAACGTTTGCCCTCATTAGACTTCCCTCTGGAAGCGCTTTCACTGCAAGCTGCAGATTCCCTCCTAACAGCAAGCTTTAGGATAGGGTACTGAATTGTAACTTACTTTCGCATAATAATGCGATTTTGGCAAAGAGAGTATCTCCCGCAGGGAAGCTGCTACCATCAAATGCTTGCCCTCATTAGACTCCCCTCTGGAAGCGCTTTCACTGCAAGCTGCAGATTCCCTCCTAACAGCAAGCTTTAGGATAGGGTACTGAATTGTATCTTACTTTCGCCTAATAATGCGATTTTGGCAAAGAGACTATAACTCGCAGGGAAGCTGCTGCCACAAAATGTTTGCCTTCATTAGACTCCCCTCTGGAAGCGCTTTCACTGCAAGCTGCAGATTCCCTCCTAACAGCAAGCTTTAGCATAGGGTACTGAATTGTAAATTAACTGCGGCTCATAAGGCGATTTTGGCAAAGAGAGTATCTCCCGCAGGGAAGCTGCTACCATCAAATGTTTGCCCTCATTAGACTCCCCTCTGGAAGCGCTTTCACTGCAAGCTGCAGATTCCTTCCTAACAGCAAGCTTTAGGATAGGGTACTGAATTGTAACTTACTTTCGCCTAATAATGCGATTTTGGCAAAGAGAGTATCTCCCGCAGGGAAGCTGCTACCATCAAATGTTTGCCCTCGTTAGACTCCCCTCTGGAAGCGCTTTCACTGCAAGCTGCAGATTCCCTCCTAACAGCAAGCTTTAGGATAGGGTACTGAATTGTAACTTACTTTCGCCTAATAATGCGATTATAGCAAAGAGAGTATCTCCCGCAGGGAAGCTGCTACCATCAAATCTTTGCCCTCGTTAGACTCCCCTCTGGAAGCGCTTTCACTGCAAGCTGCAGATTCCCTCCTAACAGCAAGCTTTAGGATAGGGTACTGAATTGTATCTTACTTTCACCTAATAATGCGATTTTGGCAAAGAGAATATCTCCCGCAGGGAAGCTGCTACCATCAAATGTTTGCCCTCATTAGACTCCCCTCTGGAAGCGCTTTCACTGCAAGCTGCAGATTCCCTCCTAACAGCAAGCTTTAGGATAGGGTACTGAATTGTATCTTTCTGTCGCCTAATAATGCGATTTTTGCAAAGAGACTGTCTCCCGCAGGGAAGCTGTTACCATCAAACGTTTGCCCTCATTAGACTTCCCTCTGGAAGCGCTTTCACTGCAAGCTGCAGATTCCCTCCTAACAGCAAGCTTTAGGATAGGGTACTGAATTGTAACTTAACTGCGGCTCATAAGGCGATTTTGGCAAAGAGAGTATCTCCCGCAGGGAAGCTGCTACCATCAAATGTTTGCCCTCATTAGACTCCCCTCTGGAAGCGCTTTCACTGCAAGCTGCAGATTCCCTCCTAACAGCAAGCTTTAGGATAGGGTCCTGAATTGTAACTTACTTTCGCCTAATAATGCGATTTTGGCAAAGAGAGTATCTCCGGCAGGGAAGCTGCTACCATCAAATGTTTGCCCTCATTAGACTCCCCTCTGGAAGCGCTTTCACTGCAAGCTGCAGATTCCCTCCTAATAGCAAGCTTTAGGATAGGGTACTGAATTGTAACTTAAGTGCGGCTAATAAGGCGATTTTAGCAAAGAGAATATCTCCCGCAGGGAAGCTGTTACCATCAAATGTTTGCCCTCATTAGACTCCCCTCTGGAAGCGCTTTCACTGCAAGCTGCAGATTCCCTCCTAACAGCAAGCTTTAGGATAGGGTCCTGAATTGTAACTTACTTTCGCCTAATAATGCCATTTTGGCAAAGAGAGTATCTCCCGCAGGGAAGCTGCTACCATCAAATGTTTGCCCTCATTAGATTCCCCTATGGAAGCGCTTTCACTGCAAGCTGCAGATTCCTTCCTAACAGCAAGCTTTAGGATAGGGTACTGAATTGTATCTTCTCTGAGGCTAATAAGCCGATTTTGGCAAAGAGAGTATCTCCCGCAGGGAAGCTGCTACCATCAAATGTTTGCCCTCATTAGACTCCCCTCTGGAAGCGCTTTCACTGCAAGCTGCAGATTCCTTCCTAACAGCAAGCTTTAGGATAGGGTACTGAATTGTAACTTACTTTCGCATAATAATGCGATTTTGGCAAAGAGAGTATCTCCCGCAGGGAAGCTGCTACCATCAAATGCTTGCCCTCATTAGACTCCCCTCTGGAAGCGCTTTCACTGCAAGCTGCAGATTCCCTCCTAACAGCAAGCTTTAGGATAGGGTACTGAATTGTAACTTACTTTCGCCTAATAATGCGATTTTGGCAAAGAGATTATCTCCCGCAGGGAAGCTGCTACCATCAAATGTTTGCCCTCATTAGACTCCCCTCTGGAAGCGCTTTCACTGCAAGCTGCAGATTCCCTCCTAACAGCAAGCTTTAGGATAGGGTACTGAATTGTATCTTACTTTCGCCTAATAATGCGATTTTGGCAAAGAGACTATAACTCGCAGGGAAGCTGCTGCCACAAAATGTTTGCCCTCATTAGACTCCCCTCTGGAAGCGCTTTCACTGCAAGCTGCAGATTCCCTCCTAACAGCAAGCTTTAGCATAGGGTACTGAATTGTAAATTAACTGCGGCTCATAAGGCGATTTTGGCAAAGAGAGTATCTCCCGCAGGGAAGCTGCTACCATCAAATGTTTGCCCTCATTAGACTCCCCTCTGGAAGCGCTTTCACTGCAAGCTGCAGATTCCTTCCTAACAGCAAGCTTTAGGATAGGGTACTGAATTGTAACTTACTTTCGCCTAATAATGCGATTTTGGCAAAGAGAGTATCTCCCGCAGGGAAGCTGCTACCATCAAATGTTTGCCCTCGTTAGACTCCCCTCTGGAAGCGCTTTCACTGCAAGCTGCAGATTCCCTCCTAACAGCAAGCTTTAGGATAGGGTACTGAATTGTAACTTACTTTCGCCTAATAATGCGATTATAGCAAAGAGAGTATCTCCCGCAGGGAAGCTGCTACCATCAAATGTTTGCCCTCATTAGACTCCCCTCTGGAAGCGCTTTCACTGCAAGCTGCAGATTCCCTCCTAACAGCAAGCTTTAGGATAGGGTACTGAATTGTTTCTTACTTTCGCCTAATAATGCGATTTTGGCAAAGAGAATATCTCCCGCAGGGAAGCTGCTACCATCAAATATTTGCCCTCATTAGACTCCCCTCTGGAAGCGCTTTCACTGCAAGCTGCAGATTCCCTCCTAACAGCAAGCTTTAGGATAGGGTACTGAATTGTATCTTACTTTCGCCTAGTAATGAGATTTTGGCAAAGAGAGTATCTCCCGCAGGGAAGCTGCTACCATCAAATGTTTGCCCTCGTTAGACTCCCCTCTGGAAGCGCTTTCACTGCAAGCTGCAGATTCCCTCCTAACAGCAAGCTTTAGGATAGGGTACTGAATTGTAACTTACTTTCGCCTAATAATGCGATTTTGGCAAAGAGACTATAACTCGCAGGGAAGCTGCTGCCTCCAAATGTTTGCCCTCATTAGACTCCCCTCTAGAAGCGCTTTCACTGCAAGCTGCAGATTCCCTCCTAACAGCAAGCTTTAGGATAGGGTACTGAATTGTAACTTAAGTGCGGCTAATAAGGCGATTTTAGCAAAGAGAATATCTCCCGCAGGGAAGCTGTTACCATCAAATGTTTGCCCTCATTAGACTCCCCTCTGGAAGCGGTTTCACTGCAAGCTGCAGATTCCTTCCTAACAGCAAGCTTTAGGATAGGGTACTGAATTGTAACTTACTTTCGCCTAATAATGCGATTTTGGCAAAGAGAGTATCTCCCGCAGGGAAGCTGCTACCATCAAATCTTTGCCCTCGTTAGACTCCCCTCTGGAAGCGCTTTCACTGCAAGCTGCAGATTCCCTCCTAACAGCAAGCTTTAGGATAGGGTACTGAATTGTATCTTACTTTCGCCTAATAATGCGATTTTGGCAAAGAGACTATAACTCGCAGGGAAGCTGCTGCCACAAAATGTTTGCCCTCATTAGACTCCCCTCTGGAAGCGCTTTCACTGCAAGCTGCAGATTCCCTCCTAACAGCAAGCTTTAGGATAGGGTACTGAATTGTATCTTTCTGTCGCCTAATAATGCGATTTTTGCAAAGAGACTGTCTCCCGCAGGGAAGCTGTTACCATCAAACGTTTGCCCTCATTAGACTTCCCTCTGGAAGCGCTTTCACTGCAAGCTGCAGATTCCCTCCTAACAGCAAGCTTTAGGATAGGGTACTGAATTGTATCTTAACTGCGGCTCATAAGGCGATTTTGGCAAAGAGAGTATCTCCCGCAGGGAAGCTGCTACCATCAAATGTTTGCCCTCATTAGACTCCCCTCTGGAAGCGCTTTCACTGCAAGCTGCAGATTCCCTCCTAACAGCAAGCTTTAGGATAGGGTACTGAATTGTAACTTACTTTCGCCTAATAATGCGATTTTGGCAAAGAGAGTATCTCCCGCAGGGAAGCTGCTACCATCAAATGTTTGCCCTCATTAGACTCCCCTCTGGAAGCGCTTTCACTGCAAGCTGCAGATTCCCTCCTAACAGCAAGCTTTAGGATAGGGTCCTGAATTGTAACTTACTTTCGCCTAATAATGCGATTTTGGCAAAGAGAGTATCTCCCGCAGGGAAGCTGCTACCATCAAATGTTTGCCCTCATTAGACTCCCCTCTGGAAGCGCTTTCACTGCAAGCTGCAGATTCCCTCCTAATAGCAAGCTTTAGGATAGGGTACTGAATTGTAACTTAAGTGCGGCTAATAAGGCGATTTTGGCAAAGAGAGTATCTCCGGCAGGGAAGCTGCTACCATCAAATGTTTGCCCTCATTAGACTCCCCTCTGGAAGCGCTTTCACTGCAAGCTGCAGATTCCCTCCTAACAGCAAGCTTTAGGATAGGGTCCTGAATTGTAACTTACTTTCGCCTAATAATGCGATTTTGGCAAAGAGAGTATCTCCGGCAGGGAAGCTGCTACCATCAAATGTTTGCCCTCATTAGACTCCCCTCTGGAAGCGCTTTCACTGCAAGCTGCAGATTCCCTCCTAATAGCAAGCTTTAGGATAGGGTACTGAATTGTAACTTAAGTGCGGCTAATAAGGCGATTTTAGCAAAGAGAATATCTCCCGCAGGGAAGCTGCTACCATCAAATGTTTGCCCTCATTAGACTCCCCTCTGGAAGCGCTTTCACTGCAAGCTGCAGATTCCCTCCTAACAGCAAGCTTTAGGATAGGGTACTGAATTGTAACTTAACTGCGGCTAAAAAGGCAATTTTGGCAAAGAGAGTATCTCCCGCAGGGAAGCTGCTACCATCAAATGTTTGCCCTCATTAGACTCCCCTCTGGAAGCGCTTTCACTGCAAGCTGCAGATTCCCTCCTAACAGCAAGCTTTCGGATAGGGTACTGAATTGTAACTTACTTTCGCCTAATAATGCGATTTTGGCAAAGAGACTATAACTCGCAGGGAAGCTGCTGCCACCAAATGTTTGCCCTCATTAGACTCCCCTCTGGAAGCGCTTTCACTGCAAGCTGCAGATTCCTTCCTAACAGCAAGCTTTAGGATAGGGTACTGAATTGTAACTTACTTTCGCCTAATAATGCGATTTTGGCAAAGAGAGTATCTCCCGCAGGGAAGCTGCTACCATCAAATGTTTGCCCTCGTTAGACTCCCCTCTGGAAGCGCTTTCACTGCAAGCTGCAGATTCCCTCCTAACAGCAAGCTTTAGGATAGGGTACTGAATTGTAACTTACTTTCGCCTAATAATGCGATTATAGCAAAGAGAGTATCTCCCGCAGGGAAGCTGCTACCATCAAATGTTTGCCCTCATTAGACTCCCCTCTGGAAGCGCTTTCACTGCAAGCTGCAGATTCCCTCCTAACAGCAAGCTTTAGGATAGGGTACTGAATTGTAACTTACTTTCGCCTAATAATGCGATTTTGGCAAAGAGACTATAACTCGCAGGGAAGCTGCTGCCTCCAAATGTTTGCCCTCATTAGACTCCCCTCTGGAAGCGCTTTCACTGCAAGCTGCAGATTCCCTCCTAACAGCAAGCTTTAGGATAGGGTACTGAATTGTAACTTACTTGCGCCTAATAATGCGATTTTGGCAAAGAGAGTATCTCCGGCAGGGAAGCTGCTACCATCAAATGTTTGCCCTCATTACACTCCCCTCTGGAAGCGCTTTCACTGCAAGCTGCAGATTCCCTCCTAACAGCAAGCTTTAGGATTGGGTACTGAATTGTAACTTAAGTGCGGCTAATAAGGCGATTTTAGCAAAGAGAATATCTCCCGCAGGGAAGCTGTTACCATCAAATGTTTGCCCTCATTAGACTCCCCTCTGGAAGCGCTTTCACTGCAAGCTGCAGATTCCTTCCTAACAGCAAGCTTTAGGATAGTGTACTGAATTGTAACTTACTTTCGCCTAATAATGCGATTTTGGCAAAGAGAGTATCTCCCGCAGGGAAGCTGCTACCATCAAATATTTGCCCTCGTTAGACTCCCCTCTGGAAGCGCTTTCACTGCAAGCTGCAGATTCCCTCCTAACAGCAAGCTTTAGGATAGGGTACTGAATTGTATCTTACTTTCGCCTAATAATGCGATTTTGGCAAAGAGACTATAACTCGCAGGGAAGCTGCTGCCACAAAATGTTTGTCCTCATTAGACTCCCCTCTGGAAGCGCTTTCACTGCAAGCTGCAGATTCCCTCCTAACAGCAAGCTTTAGGATAGGGTACTGAATTGTATCTTTCTGTCGCCTAATAATGCGATTTTTGCAAAGAGACTGTCTCCCGCAGGGAAGCTGTTACCATCAAACGTTTGCCCTCATTAGACTTCCCTCTGGAAGCGCTTTCACTGCAAGCTGCAGATTCCCTCCTAACAGCAAGCTTTAGGATAGGGTACTGAATTGTAACTTAACTGCGGCTCATAAGGCGATTTTGGCAAAGAGAGTATCTCCCGCAGGGAAGGTGCTACCATCAAATATTTGCCCTCATTAGACTCCCCTCTGGAAGCGCTTTCACTGCAAGCTGCAGATTCCTTCCTAACAGCAAGCTTTAGGATAGGGTACTGAATTGTAACTTACTTTCGCCTAATAATGCGATTTTGGCAAAGAGAGTATCTCCCGCAGGGAAGCTGCTACCATCAAATGTTTGCCCTCATTAGACTCCCCTCTGGAAGCGCTTTCACTGCAAGCTGCAGATTCCCTCCTAACAGAAAGCTTTAGGATAGGGTACTGAATTGTAACTTACTTTCGCCTAATAATGCGATTTTGGCAAAGAGAGTATCTCCGGCAGGGAAGCTGCTGCCACCAAATGTTTGCCCTCATTAGACTCCCCTCTGGAAGCGCTTTCACTGCAAGCTGCAGATTCCCTCCTAATAGCAAGCTTTAGGATAGGGTACTGAATTGTAACTTAAGTGCGGCTAATAAGGCGATTTTAGCAAAGAGAATATCTCCCGCAGGGAAGCTGCTACCATCAAATGTTTGCCCTCATTAGACTCCCCTCTGGAAGCGCTTTCACTGCAAGCTGCAGATTCCCTCCTAACAGCAAGCTTTAGGATAGGGTACTGAATTGTAACTTACTTTCGCCTAATAATGCGATTATAGCAAAGAGAGTATCTCCCGCAGGGAAGCTGCTACCATCAAATGTTTGCCCTCGTTAGACTCCCCTCTGGAAGCGCTTTCACTGCAAGCTGCAGATTCCCTCCTAACAGCAAGCTTTAGGATAGGGTACTGAATTGTAACTTACTTTGGCATAATAATGCGATTTTGGCAAAGAGAGTATCTCCCGCAGGGAAGCTGTTACCATCAAACGTTTGCCCTCATTAGACTCCCCTCTGGAAGCGCTTTCACTGCAAGCTGCAGATTCCCTCCTAACAGCAAGCTTTAGGATAGGGTACTGAATTGTAACTTAACTGCGGCTAAAAAGGCGATTTTGGCAAAGAGAGTATATCCCGCAGGGAAGCTGCTACCATCAAATGTTTGCCCTCATTAGACTCCCCTCTGGAAGCGCTTTCACTGCAAGCTGCAGATTCCCTCCTAACAGCAAGCTTTCGGATAGGGTACTGAATTGTAACTTACTTTCGCCTAATAATGCGATTTTGGCAAAGAGACTATAACTCGCAGGGAAGCTGCTGCCACCAAATGTTTGCCCTCATTAGACTCCCCTCTGGAAGCGCTTTCACTGCAAGCTGCAGATTCCTTCCTAACAGCAAGCTTTAGGATAGGGTACTGAATTGTAACTTACTTTCGCCTAATAATGCGATTTTGGCAAAGAGAGTATCTCCCGCAGGGAAGCTGCTACCATCAAATGTTTGCCCTCGTTAGACTCCCCTCTGGAAGCGCTTTCACTGCAAGCTGCAGATTCCCTCCTAACAGCAAGCTTTAGGATAGGGTACTGAATTGTAACTTACTTTCGCCTAATAATGCGATTATAGCAAAGAGAGTATCTCCCGCAGGGAAGCTGCTACCATCAAATGTTTGCCCTCATTAGACTCCCCTCTGGAAGCGCTTTCACTGCAAGCTGCAGATTCCCTCCTAACAGCAAGCTTTAGGATAGGGTACTGAATTGTAACTTACTTTCGCCTAATAATGCGATTTTGGCAAAGAGACTATAACTCGCAGGGAAGCTGCTGCCTCCAAATGTTTGCCCTCATTAGACTCCCCTCTGGAAGCGCTTTCACTGCAAGCTGCAGATTCCCTCCTAACAGCAAGCTTTAGGATAGGGTACTGAATTGTAACTTAAGTGCGGCTAATAAGGCGATTTTGGCAAAGAGAGTATCTCCCGCAGGGAAGCTGTTACCATCAAATGTTTGCCCTCATTAGACTCCCCTCTGGAAGCGGTTTCACTGCAAGCTGCAGATTCCTTCCTAACAGCAAGCTTTAGGATAGGGTACTGAATTGTAACTTACTTTCGCCTAATAATGCGATTTTGGCAAAGAGAGTATCTCCCGCAGGGAAGCTGCTACCATCAAATCTTTGCCCTCGTTAGACTCCCCTCTGGAAGCGCTTTCACTGCAAGCTGCAGATTCCCTCCTAACAGCAAGCTTTAGGATAGGGTACTGAATTGTATCTTACTTTCGCCTAATAATTCGATTTTGGCAAAGAGACTATAACTCGCAGGGAAGCTGCTGCCACAAAATGTTTGCCCTCATTAGACTCCCCTCTGGAAGCGCTTTCACTGCAAGCTGCAGATTCCCTCCTAACAGCAAGCTTTAGGATAGGGTACTGAATTGTATCTTTCTGTCGCCTAATAATGCGATTTTTGCAAAGAGACTGTCTCCCGCAGGGAAGCTGTTACCATCAAACGTTTGCCCTCATTAGACTTCCCTCTGGAAGCGCTTTCACTGCAAGCTGCAGATTCCCTCCTAACAGCAAGCTTTAGGATAGGGTACTGAATTGTATCTTAACTGCGGCTCATAAGGCGATTTTGGCAAAGAGAGTATCTCCCGCAGGGAAGCTGCTACCATCAAATGTTTGCCCTCATTAGACTCCCCTCTGGAAGCGCTTTCACTGCAAGCTGCAGATTCCCTCCTAACAGCAAGCTTTAGGATAGGGTACTGAATTGTAACTTACTTTCGCCTAATAATGCGATTTTGGCAAAGAGAGTATCTCCCGCAGGGAAGCTGCTACCATCAAATGTTTGCCCTCATTAGACTCCCCTCTGGAAGCGCTTTCACTGCAAGCTGCAGATTCCCTCCTAACAGCAAGCTTTAGGATAGGGTCCTGAATTGTAACTTACTTTCGCCTAATAATGCGATTTTGGCAAAGAGAGTATCTCCGGCAGGGAAGCTGCTACCATCAAATGTTTGCCCTCATTAGACTCCCCTCTGGAAGCGCTTTCACTGCAAGCTGCAGATTCCCTCCTAATAGCAAGCTTTAGGATAGGGTACTGAATTGTAACTTAAGTGCGGCTAATAAGGCGATTTTAGCAAAGAGAATATCTCCCGCAGGGAAGCTGCTACCATCAAATGTTTGCCCTCATTAGACTCCCCTCTGGAAGCGCTTTCACTGCAAGCTGCAGATTCCTTCCTAACAGCAAGCTTTAGGATAGGGTACTGAATTGTAACTTACTTTCGCCTAATAATGCGATTTTGGCAAAGAGAGTATCTCCCGCAGGGAAGCTGCTACCATCAAATGTTTGCCCTCGTTAGACTCCCCTCTGGAAGCGCTTTCACTGCAAGCTGCAGATTCCCTCCTAACAGCAAGCTTTAGGATAGGGTACTGAATTGTAACTTACTTTCGCCTAATAATGCGATTATAGCAAAGAGAGTATCTCCCGCAGGGAAGCTGCTACCATCAAATGTTTGCCCTCGTTAGACTCCCCTCTGGAAGCGCTTTCACTGCAAGCTGCAGATTCCCTCCTAACAGCAAGCTTTAGGATAGGGTACTGAATTGTAACTTACTTTGGCATAATAATGCGATTTTGGCAAAGAGAGTATCTCCCGCAGGGAAGCTGTTACCATCAAACGTTTGCCCTCATTAGACTCCCCTCTGGAAGCGCTTTCACTGCAAGCTGCAGATTCCCTCCTAACAGCAAGCTTTAGGATAGGGTACTGAATTGTAACTTAACTGCGGCTAAAAAGGCGATTTTGGCAAAGAGAGTATCTCCCGCAGGGAAGCTGCTACCATCAAATGTTTGCCCTCATTAGACTCCCCTCTGGAAGCGCTTTCACTGCAAGCTGCAGATTCCCTCCTAACAGCAAGCTTTCGGATAGGGTACTGAATTGTAACTTACTTTCGCCTAATAATGCGATTTTGGCAAAGAGACTATAACTCGCAGGGAAGCTGCTGCCACCAAATGTTTGCCCTCATTAGACTCCCCTCTGGAAGCGCTTTCACTGCAAGCTGCAGATTCCTTCCTAACAGCAAGCTTTAGGATAGGGTACTGAATTGTAACTTACTTTCGCCTAATAATGCGATTTTGGCAAAGAGAGTATCTCCCGCAGGGAAGCTGCTACCATCAAATGTTTGCCCTCGTTAGACTCCCCTCTGGAAGCGCTTTCACTGCAAGCTGCAGATTCCCTCCTAACAGCAAGCTTTAGGATAGGGTACTGAATTGTAACTTACTTTCGCCTAATAATGCGATTATAGCAAAGAGAGTATCTCCCGCAGGGAAGCTGCTACCATCAAATGTTTGCCCTCATTAGACTCCCCTCTGGAAGCGCTTTCACTGCAAGCTGCAGATTCCCTCCTAACAGCAAGCTTTAGGATAGGGTACTGAATTGTAACTTACTTTCGCCTAATAATGCGATTTTGGCAAAGAGACTATAACTCGCAGGGAAGCTGCTGCCTCCAAATGTTTGCCCTCATTAGACTCCCCTCTGGAAGCGCTTTCACTGCAAGCTGCAGATTCCCTCCTAACAGCAAGCTTTAGGATAGGGTACTGAATTGTAACTTACTTGCGCCTAATAATGCGATTTTGGCAAAGAGAGTATCTCCGGCAGGGAAGCTGCTACCATCAAATGTTTGCCCTCATTACACTCCCCTCTGGAAGCGCTTTCACTGCAAGCTGCAGATTCCCTCCTAACAGCAAGCTTTAGGATTGGGTACTGAATTGTAACTTAAGTGCGGCTAATAAGGCGATTTTAGCAAAGAGAATATCTCCCGCAGGGAAGCTGTTACCATCAAATGTTTGCCCTCATTAGACTCCCCTCTGGAAGCGCTTTCACTGCAAGCTGCAGATTCCTTCCTAACAGCAAGCTTTAGGATAGTGTACTGAATTGTAACTTACTTTCGCCTAATAATGCGATTTTGGCAAAGAGAGTATCTCCCGCAGGGAAGCTGCTACCATCAAATATTTGCCCTCGTTAGACTCCCCTCTGGAAGCGCTTTCACTGCAAGCTGCAGATTCCCTCCTAACAGCAAGCTTTAGGATAGGGTACTGAATTGTATCTTACTTTCGCCTAATAATGCGATTTTGGCAAAGAGACTATAACTCGCAGGGAAGCTGCTGCCACAAAATGTTTGTCCTCATTAGACTCCCCTCTGGAAGCGCTTTCACTGCAAGCTGCAGATTCCCTCCTAACAGCAAGCTTTAGGATAGGGTACTGAATTGTATCTTTCTGTCGCCTAATAATGCGATTTTTGCAAAGAGACTGTCTCCCGCAGGGAAGCTGTTACCATCAAACGTTTGCCCTCATTAGACTTCCCTCTGGAAGCGCTTTCACTGCAAGCTGCAGATTCCCTCCTAACAGCAAGCTTTAGGATAGGGT
Source organism: Phaenicophaeus curvirostris (assembly GCF_032191515.1). Taxonomy (NCBI): domain Eukaryota; kingdom Metazoa; phylum Chordata; class Aves; order Cuculiformes; family Cuculidae; genus Phaenicophaeus; species Phaenicophaeus curvirostris. The sequence continues at coordinate 121,902 of NW_027206884.1, read as the reverse complement.
ACTGAATTGTAACTTAACTGCGGCTCATAAGGCGATTTTGGCAAAGAGAGTATCTCCCGCAGGGAAGGTGCTACCATCAAATATTTGCCCTCATTAGACTCCCCTCTGGAAGCGCTTTCACTGCAAGCTGCAGATTCCTTCCTAACAGCAAGCTTTAGGATAGGGTACTGAATTGTAACTTACTTTCGCCTAATAATGCGATTTTGGCAAAGAGAGTATCTCCCGCAGGGAAGCTGCTACCATCAAATGTTTGCCCTCATTAGACTCCCCTCTGGAAGCGCTTTCACTGCAAGCTGCAGATTCCCTCCTAACAGAAAGCTTTAGGATAGGGTACTGAATTGTAACTTACTTTCGCCTAATAATGCGATTTTGGCAAAGAGAGTATCTCCGGCAGGGAAGCTGCTGCCACCAAATGTTTGCCCTCATTAGACTCCCCTCTGGAAGCGCTTTCACTGCAAGCTGCAGATTCCCTCCTAATAGCAAGCTTTAGGATAGGGTACTGAATTGTAACTTAAGTGCGGCTAATAAGGCGATTTTAGCAAAGAGAATATCTCCCGCAGGGAAGCTGCTACCATCAAATGTTTGCCCTCATTAGACTCCCCTCTGGAAGCGCTTTCACTGCAAGCTGCAGATTCCCTCCTAACAGCAAGCTTTAGGATAGGGTACTGAATTGTAACTTACTTTCGCCTAATAATGCCATTTTGGCAAAGAGAGTATCTCCCGCAGGGAAGCTGCTACCATCAAATGTTTGCCCTCATTAGACTCCCCTCTGGAAGCGCTTTCACTGCAAGCTGCAGATTCCTTCCTAACAGCAAGCTTTAGGATAGGGTACTGAATTGTATCTTACTTTCGCCTAATAATGCGATTTTGGCAAAGAGAGTATCTCCCGCAGGGAAGCTGCTACCATCAAATGTTTGCCCTCGTTAGACTCCCCTCTGGAAGCGCTTTCACTGCAAGCTGCAGATTCCCTCCTAACAGCAAGCTTTAGGATAGGGTACTGAATTGTAACTTACTTTCGCCTAATAATGCGATTATAGCAAAGAGAGTATCTCCCACAGGGAAGCTGCTACCATCAAATGTTTGCCCTCGTTAGACTCCCCTCTGGAAGCGCTTTCACTGCAAGCTGCAGATTCCCTCCTAACAGCAAGCTTTAGGATAGGGTACTGAATTGTAACTTAACTGCGGCTAAAAAGGCGATTTTGGCAAAGAGAGTATATCCCGCAGGGAAGCTGCTACCATCAAATGTTTGCCTTCATTAGACTCCCCTCTGGAAGCGCTTTCACTGCAAGCTGCAGATTCCCTCCTAACAGCAAGCTTTCGGATAGGGTACTGAATTGTAACTTACTTTCGCCTAATAATGCGATTTTGGCAAAGAGACTATAACTCGCAGGGAAGCTGCTGCCACCAAATGTTTGCCCTCATTAGACTCCCCTCTGGAAGCGCTTTCACTGCAAGCTGCAGATTCCCTCCTAACAGCAAGCTTTAGGATAGGGTACTGAATTGTAACTTACTTTTGCCTAATAATGCGATTTTGGCAAAGAGAGTATCTCCCGCAGGGAAGCTGCTACCATCAAATGTTTGCCCTCATTAGACTCTTCTGTGGAAGCGCTTTCACTGCAAGCTGCAGATTCCCTCCTAACAGCAAGCTTTAGGATAGGGTACTGAATTGTAACTTACTTTCACCTAATAATGCGATTTTGGCAAAGAGAGTATCTCCCGCAGGGAAGCTGCTACCATCAAATGTTTGCCCTCATTAGACTCCCCTCTGGAAGCGGTTTCACTGCAAGCTGCAGATTCCCTCCTAACAGCAAGCTTTAGGATAGGGTACTGAATTGTAACTTACTTTCGCCTAATATTGCGATTTTGGCAAAAAGAGTATCTCCCGCAGGGAAGCTGCTACCATCAAATGTTTGCCCTCATTAGACTCCCCTCTGGAAGCGCTTTCACTGCAAGCTGCAGATTCCCTCCTAACAGCAAGCTTTAGGATAGGGTACTGAATTGTATCTTACTTTCGCCTAATAAAGCGATTATGGCAAAGAGAGTATCTCCCGCAGGGAAGCTGCTACCATCAAATGTTTGCCCTCATTAGACTCCCCTCTGGAAGCGCTTTCACTGCAAGCTGCAGATTCCCTCCTAACAGCAAGCTTTAGGATAGGGTACTGAATTGTAACTTACTTTCGCCTAATAATGCGATTTTGGCAAAGAGAGTATCTCCCGCAGGGAAGCTGCTACCATCAAATGTTTGCCCTCATTAGACTCCCCTCTGGAAGCGCTTTCACTGCAAGCTGCAGATTCCCTCCTAACAGCAAGCTTTAGGATAGGGTCCTGAATTGTAACTTACTTTCGCCTAATAATGCGATTTTGGCAAAGAGAGTATCTCCCGCAGGGAAGCTGCTACCATCAAATATTTGCCCTCATTAGACTCCCCTCTGGAAGCGCTTTCACTGCAAGCTGCAGATTCCCTCCTAACAGCAAGCTTTAGGATAGGGTACTGAATTGAAACTTAAGTGCGGCTAATAAGGCGATTTTAGCAAAGAGAATATCTCCCGCAGGGAAGCTGTTACCTTCAAATGTTTGCCCTCATTAGACTCCCCTCTGGAAGCGCTTTCACTGCAAGCTGCAGATTCCCTCCTAACAGCAAGCTTTAGGATAGGGTCCTGAATTGTAACTTACTTTCGCCTAATAATGCCATTTTGGCAAAGAGAGTATCTCCCGCAGGGAAGCTGCTACCATCAAATGTTTGCCCTCATTAGACTCCCCTCTGGAAGCGCTTTCACTGCAAGCTGCAGATTCCCTCCTAACAGCAAGCTTTAGGATAGGGTACTGAATTGTAACTTACTTTCGCCTAATAATGCGATTTTGGCAAAGAGAGTATCTCCCGCAGGGAAGCTGCTACCATCAAATGTTTGCCCTCGTTAGACTCCCCTCTGGAAGCGCTTTCACTGCAAGCTGCAGATTCCCTCCTAACAGCAAGCTTTAGGATAGGGTACTGAATTGTAACTTAAATGCGGCTAAAAAGGCGATTTTGGCAAAGAGAGTATCTCCGGCAGGGAAGCTGCTACCATCAAATGTTTGCCCTCATTAGACTCCCCTCTGGAAGCGCTTTCACTGCAAGCTGCAGATTCCCTCCTAACAGCAAGCTTTAGGATAGGGTACTGAATTGTAACTTAAGTGCGGCTAATAAGGCGATATTAGCAAAGAGAATATCTCCCGCAGGGAAGCTGTTACCATCAAATGTTTGCCCTCATTAGACTCCCCTCTGGAAGCGCTTTCACTGCAAGCTGCAGATTCCCTCCTAACAGCAAGCTTTAGGATAGGGTCCTGAATTGTATCTTACTTTCGCCTAATAATGCCATTTTGGCAAAGAGAGTATCTCCCGCAGGGAAGCTGCTACCATCAAATGTTTGCCCTCATTAGACTCCCCTCTGGAAGCGCTTTCACTGCAAGCTGCAGATTCCCTCCTAACAGCAAGCTTTAGGATAGGGTACTGAATTGTAACTTACTTGCGCCTAATAATGCGATTTTGGCAAAGAGAGTATCTCCCGCAGGGAAGCTGCTACCATCAAATGTTTGCCCTCATTAGACTCCCCTCTGGAAGCGCTTTCACTGCAAGCTGCAGATTCCCTCCTAACAGCAAGCTTTAGGATAGGGTACTGAATTGTAACTTACTTTCACCTAATAATGCGATTTTGGCAAAAAGAGTATCTCCCGCAGGGAAGCTGCTACCATCAAATGTTTGCCCTCATTAGACTCCCCTCTGGAAGCGCTTTCACTGCAAGCTGCAGATTCCCTCCTAACAGCAAGCTTTAGGATAGGGTACTGAATTGTAACTTACTTTCGCCTAATAATGCGATTTTGGCAAAAAGAGTATCTCCCGCAGGGAAGCTGCTACCATCAAATGTTTGCCCTCATTAGACTCCCCTCTGGAAGCGCTTTAACTGCAAGCTGCAGATTCCCTCCTAACAGCAAGCTTTAGGATAGGGTACTGAATTGTATCTTACTTTCGCCAAATAATGCGATTTTGGCAAAGTGAGTATCTCCCGCAGGGAAGCTGCTACCATCAAATGTTTGCCCTCATTAGACTCCCCTCTGGAAGCGCTTTCACTGCAAGCTGCAGATTCCTTCCTAACAGCAAGCTTTAGGATAGTGTACTGAATTGTATCTTCTCTGAGGCTAATAAGCCGATTTTGGCAAAGAGACTATCTCCCGCAGGGAAGCTGCTACCATCAAATGTTTGCCCTCATTAGACTCCCCTCTGGAAGCGCTTTCACTGCAAGCTGCAGATTCCTTCCTAACAGCAAGCTTTAGGATAGGGTACTGAATTGTAACTTACTTTCGCATAATAATGCGATTTTGGCAAAGAGAGTATCTCCCGCAGGGAAGCTGCTACCATCAAATGCTTGCCCTCATTAGACTCCCCTCTGGAAGCGCTTTCACTGCAAGCTGCAGATTCCCTCCTAACAGCAAGCTTTAGGATAGGGTACTGAATTGTAACTTACTTTCGCCTAATAATGCGATTTTGGCAAAGAGATTATCTCCCGCAGGGAAGCTGCTACCATCAAATGTTTGCCCTCATTAGACTCCCCTCTGGAAGCGCTTTCACTGCAAGCTGCAGATTCCCTCCTAACAGCAAGCTTTAGGATAGGGTACTGAATTGTATCTTACTTTCGCCTAATAATGCGATTTTGGCAAAGAGACTATAACTCGCAGGGAAGCTGCTGCCACAAAATGTTTGCCCTCATTAGACTCCCCTCTGGAAGCGCTTTCACTGCAAGCTGCAGATTCCCTCCTAACAGCAAGCTTTAGGATAGGATACTGAATTGTAACTTACTTTCGCCTAATAATGCGATTTTGGCAAAGAGAGTATCTCCCGCAGGGAAGCTGCTACCATCAAATGTTTGCCCTCATTAGACTCCCCTCTGGAAGCGGTTTCACTGCAAGCTGCAGATTCCCTCCTAACAGCAAGCTTTAGGATAGGGTACTGAATTGTAACTTAACTGCGGCTAATAATGCGATTTTGGCAAAGAGACTATCTCCCGCAGGGAAGCTGCTACCATCAAATGTTTGCCCTCATTAGACTCCCCTCTGGAAGCGCTTTCACTGCAAGCTGCAGATTCCTTCCTAACAGCAAGCTTTAGGATAGGGTACTGAATTGTAACTTACTTTCGCCTAATAATGCGATTTTGGCAAAGAGAGTATCTCCCGCAGGGAAGCTGCTACCATCAAATGTTTGCCCTCGTTAGACTCCCCTCTGGAAGCGCTTTCACTGCAAGCTGCAGATTCCCTCCTAACAGCAAGCTTTAGGATAGGGTACTGAATTGTAACTTAAGTGCGGCTAATAAGGCGATATTAGCAAAGAGAATATCTCCCGCAGGGAAGCTGTTACCATCAAATGTTTGCCCTCATTAGACTCCCCTCTGGAAGCACTTTCACTGCAAGCTGCAGATTCCCTCCTAACAGCAAGCTTTAGGATAGGGTCCTGAATTGTATCTTACTTTCGCCTAATAATGCCATTTTGGCAAAGAGAGTATCTCCCGCAGGGAAGCTGCTACCATCAAATGTTTGCCCTCATTAGACTCCCCTCTGGAAGCGCTTTCACTGCAAGCTGCAGATTCCCTCCTAACAGCAAGCTTTAGGATAGGGTACTGAATTGTAACTTACTTGCGCCTAATAATGCGATTTTGGCAAAGAGAGTATCTCCCGCAGGGAAGCTGCTACCATCAAATGTTTGCCCTCATTAGACTCCCCTCTGGAAGCGCTTTCACTGCAAGCTGCAGATTCCCTCCTAACAGCAAGCTTTAGGATAGGGTACTGAATTGTAACTTACTTTCACATAATAATGCGATTTTGGCAAAAAGAGTATCTCCCGCAGGGAAGCTGCTACCATCAAATGTTTGCCCTCATTAGACTCCCCTCTGGAAGCGCTTTCACTGCAAGCTGCAGATTCCCTCCTAACAGCAAGCTTTAGGATAGGGTACTGAATTGTAACTTACTTTCGCCTAATAATGCGATTTTGGCAAAAAGAGTATCTCCCGCAGGGAAGCTGCTACCATCAAATGTTTGCCCTCATTAGACTCCCCTCTGGAAGCGCTTTCACTGCAAGCTGCAGATTCCTTCCTAACAGCAAGCTTTAGGATAGTGTACTGAATTGTATCTTCTCTGAGGCTAATAAGCCGATTTTGGCAAAGAGACTATCTCCCGCAGGGAAGCTGCTACCATCAAATGTTTGCCCTCATTAGACTCCCCTCTGGAAGCGCTTTCACTGCAAGCTGCAGATTCCTTCCTAACAGCAAGCTTTAGGATAGGGTACTGAATTGTAACTTACTTTCGCATAATAATGCGATTTTGGCAAAGAGAGTGTCTCCCGCAGGGAAGCTGCTACCATCAAATGCTTGCCCTCATTAGACTCCCCTCTGGAAGCGCTTTCACTGCAAGCTGCAGATTCCCTCCTAACAGCAAGCTTTAGGATAGGGTACTGAATTGTAACTTACTTTCGCCTAATAATGCGATTTTGGCAAAGAGATTATCTCCCGCAGGGAAGCTGCTACCATCAAATGTTTGCCCTCATTAGACTCCCCTCTGGAAGCGCTTTCACTGCAAGCTGCAGATTCCCTCCTAACAGCAAGCTTTAGCATAGGGTACTGAATTGTAAATTAACTGCGGCTCATAAGGCGATTTTGGCAAAGAGAGTATCTCCCGCAGGGAAGCTGCTACCATCAAATGTTTGCCCTCATTAGACTCCCCTCTGGAAGCGCTTTCACTGCAAGCTGCAGATTCCTTCCTAACAGCAAGCTTTAGGATAGGGTACTGAATTGTAACTTACTTTCGCCTAATAATGCGATTTTGGCAAAGAGAGTATCTCCCGCAGGGAAGCTGCTACCATCAAATGTTTGCCCTCGTTAGACTCCCCTCTGGAAGCGCTTTCACTGCAAGCTGCAGATTCCCTCCTAACAGCAAGCTTTAGGATAGGGTACTGAATTGTAACTTACTTTCGCCTAATAATGCGATTATAGCAAAGAGAGTATCTCCCGCAGGGAAGCTGCTACCATCAAATGTTTGCCCTCATTAGACTCCCCTCTGGAAGCGCTTTCACTGCAAGCTGCAGATTCCCTCCTAACAGCAAGCTTTAGGATAGGGTACTGAATTGTATCTTACTTTCGCCTAGTAATGAGATTTTGGCAAAGAGAGTATCTCCCGCAGGGAAGCTGCTACCATCAAATGTTTGCCCTCGTTAGACTCCCCTCTGGAAGCGCTTTCACTGCAAGCTGCAGATTCCCTCCTAACAGCAAGCTTTAGGATAGGGTACTGAATTGTAACTTACTTTCGCCTAATAATGCGATTTTGGCAAAGAGACTATAACTCGCAGGGAAGCTGCTGCCTCCAAATGTTTGCCCTCATTAGACTCCCCTCTGGAAGCGCTTTCACTGCAAGCTGCAGATTCCCTCCTAACAGCAAGCTTTAGGATAGGGTACTGAATTGTAACTTACTTTCGCCTAATAATGCGATTTTGGCAAAGAGAGTACCTCCGGCAGGGAAGCTGCTACCATCAAATGTTTGCCCTCATTAGACTCCCCTCTGGAAGCGCTTTCACTGCAAGCTGCAGATTCCCTCCTAACAGCAAGCTTTAGGATAGGGTACTGAATTGTAACTTATGTGCGGCTAATAAGGCGATTTTAGCAAAGAGAATATCTCCCGCAGGGAAACTGTTACCATCAAATGTTTGCCCTCATTAGACTCCCCTCTGGAAGCGGTTTCACTGCAAGCTGCAGATTCCTTCCTAACAGCAAGCTTTAGGATAGGGTACTGAATTGTATCTTACTTTCGCCTAATAATGCGATTTTGGCAAAGAGACTATAACTCGCAGGGAAGCTGCTGCCACAAAATGTTGGCCCTCATTAGACTCCCCTCTGGAAGCGCTTTCACTGCAAGCTGCAGATTCCCTCCTAACAGCAAGCTTTAGGATAGGGTACTGAATTGTATCTTTCTGTCGCCTAATAACGCGATTTTTGCAAAGAGACTGTCTCCCGCAGGGAAGCTGTTACCATCAAACGTTTGCCCTCATTAGACTTCCCTCTGGAAGCGCTTTCACTGCAAGCTGCAGATTCCCTCCTAACAGCAAGCTTTAGGATAGGGTACTGAATTGTAACTTAACTGCGGCTCATAAGGCGATTTTGGCAAAGAGAGTATCTCCCGCAGGGAAGCTGCTACCATCAAATGTTTGCCCTCATTAGACTCCCCTCTGGAAGCGCTTTCACTGCAAGCTGCAGATTCCCTCCTAACAGCAAGCTTTAGGATAGGATACTGAATTGTAACTTACTTTCGCCTAATAATGCGATTTTGGCAAAGAGAGTATCTTCCGCAGGGAAGCTGCTACCATCAAATGTTTGCCCTCATTAGACTCCCCTCTGGAAGCGGTTTCACTGCAAGCTGCAGATTCCCTCCTAACAGCAAGCTTTAGGATAGGGTACTGAATTGTAACTTACTTTCGCCTAATAATGCGATTTTGGCAAAAAGAGTATCTCCCGCAGGGAAGCTGCTACCATCAAATGTTTGCCCTCATTACACTCCCCTCTGGAAGCGCTTTCACTGCAAGCTGCAGATTCCCTCCTAACAGCAAGCTTTAGGATAGGGTACTGAATTGTAACTTACTTTCGCCTAATAATGCGATTTTGGCAAAGAGAGTATCTCCGGCAGGGAAGCTGCTACCATCAAATGTTTGCCCTCATTAGACTCCCCTCTGGAAGCGCTTTCACTGCAAGCTGCAGATTCCTTCCTAACAGCAAGCTTTAGGATAGGGTACTGAATTGTAACTTACTTTCGCCTAATAATGCGATTTTGGCAAAGAGAGTATCTCCCGCAGGGAAGCTGCTACCATCAAATGTTTGCCCTCGTTAGACTCCCCTCTGGAAGCGCTTTCACTGCAAGCTGCAGATTCCCTCCTAACAGCAAGCTTTAGGATAGGGTACTGAATTGTAACTTACTTTCGCCTAATAATGCGATTATAGCAAAGAGAGTATCTCCCGCAGGGAAGCTGCTACCATCAAATGTTTGCTCTCGTTAGACTCCCCTCTGGAAGCACTTTCACTGCAAGCTGCAGATTCCCTCCTAACAGCAAGCTTTAGGATAGGGTACTGAATTGTAACTTACTTTCGCCTAATAATGCGATTTTGGCAAAGAGAGTATCTCCCGCAGGGAAGCTGTTACCATCAAACGTTTGCCCTCATTAGACTCCCCTCTGGAAGCGCTTTCACTGCAAGCTGCAGATTCCCTCCTAACAGCAAGATTTAGGATAGGGTACTGAATTGTAACTTAACTGCGGCTAAAAAGGCGATTTTGGCAAAGAGACTATCTCCCGCAGGGAAGCTGCTACCATCAAATGTTTGCCCTCATTAGACTCCCCTCTGGAAGCGCTTTCACTGCAAGCTGCAGATTCCCTCCTAACAGCAAGCTTTAGGATAGGATACTGAATTGTAACTTACTTTCGCCTAATAATGCGATTTTGGCAAAGAGAGTATCTCCCGCAGGGAAGCTGCTACCATCAAATGTTTGCCCTCATTAGACTCCCCTCTGGAAGCGCTTTCACTGCAAGCTGCAGATTCCCTCCTAACAGCAAGCTTTAGGATAGGGTACTGAATTGAAACTTAAGTGCGGCTAATAAGGCGATTTTAGCAAAGAGAATATCTCCCGCAGGGAAGCTGTTACCATCAAATGTTTGCCCTCATTAGACTCCCCTCTGGAAGCGCTTTCACTGCAAGCTGCAGATTCCCTCCTAACAGCAAGCTTTAGGATAGGGTCCTGAATTGTAACTTACTTTCGCCTAATAATGCCATTTTGGCAAAGAGAGTATCTCCCGCAGGGAAGCTGCTACCATCAAATGTTTGCCCTCATTAGACTCCCCTCTGGAAGCGCTTTCACTGCAAGCTGCAGATTCCTTCCTAACAGCAAGCTTTAGGATAGGGTACTGAATTGTAACTTACTTTCGCCTAATAATGCGATTTTGGCAAAGAGAGTATCTCCCGCAGGGAAGCTGCTACCATCAAATATTTGCCCTCGTTAGACTCCCCTCTGGAAGCGCTTTCACTGCAAGCTGCAGATTCCCTCCTAACAACAAGCTTTAGGATAGGGTACTGAATTGTAACTTAAATGCGGCTAAAAAGGCGATTTTGGCAAAGAGAGTATCTCCGGCAGGGAAGCTGCTACCATCAAATGTTTGCCCTCATTAGACTCCCCTCTGGAAGCGCTTTCACTGCAAGCTGCAGATTCCCTCCTAACAGCAAGCTTTAGGATAGGGTACTGAATTGTAACTTAAGTGCGGCTAATAAGGCGATTTTAGCAAAGAGAATATCTCCCGCAGGGAAGCTGTTACCATCAAATGTTTGCCCTCATTAGACTCCCCTCTGGAAGCGCTTTCACTGCAAGCTGCAGATTCCCTCCTAACAGCAAGCTTTAGGATAGGGTCCTGAATTGTATCTTACTTTCGCCTAATAATGCCATTTTGGCAAAGAGAGTATCTCCCGCAGGGAAGCTGCTACCATCAAATGTTTGCCCTCATTAGACTCCCCTCTGGAAGCGCTTTCACTGCAAGCTGCAGATTCCCTCCTAACAGCAAGCTTTAGGATAGGGTACTGAATTGTAACTTACTTTAGCCTAATAATGCGATTTTGGCAAAGAGAGTATCTCCCGCAGGGAAGCTGCTACCATCAAATGTTTGCCCTCATTAGACTCCCCTCTGGAAGCGCTTTCACTGCAAGCTGCAGATTCCCTCCTAACAGCAAGCTTTAGGATAGGGTACTGAATTGTAACTTACTTTCACCTAATAATGCGATTTTGGCAAAAAGAGTATCTCCCGCAGGGAAGCTGCTACCATCAAATGTTTGCCCTCATTAGACTCCCCTCTGGAAGCGCTTTCACTGCAAGCTGCAGATTCCCTCCTAACAGCAAGCTTTAGGATAGGGTACTGAATTGTAACTTACTTTCGCCTAATAATGCGATTTTGGCAAAAAGAGTATCTCCCGCAGGGAAGCTGCTACCATCAAATGTTTGCCCTCATTAGACTCCCCTCTGGAAGCGCTTTCACTGCAAGCTGCAGATTCCCTCCTAACAGCAAGGTTTAGGATAGGGTACTGAATTGTATCTTACTTTCGCCAAATAATGCGATTTTGGCAAAGAGAGTATCTCCCGCAGGGAAGATGCTACCATCAAATGTTTGCCCTCATTAGACTCCCCTCTGGAAGTGCTTTCACTGCAAGCTGCAGATTCCTTCCTAACAGCAAGCTTTAGGATAGGGTACTGAATTGTATCTTCTCTGAGGCTAATAAGCCGATTTTGGCAAAGAGACTATCTCCCGCAGGGAAGCTGCTACCATCAAATGTTTGCCCTCATTAGACTCCCCTCTGGAAGCGCTTTCACTGCAAGCTGCAGATTCCTTCCTAACAGCAAGCTTTAGGATAGGGTACTGAATTGTAACTTACTTTCGCATAATAATGCGATTTTGGCAAAGAGAGTATCTCCCGCAGGGAAGCTGCTACCATCAAATGCTTGCCCTCATTAGACTCCCCTCTGGAAGCGCTTTCACTGCAAGCTGCAGATTCCCTCCTAACAGCAAGCTTTAGGATAGGGTACTGAATTGTAACTTACTTTCGCCTAATAATGCGATTTTGGCAAAGAGATTATCTCCCGCAGGGAAGCTGCTACCATCAAATGTTTGCCCTCATTAGACTCCCCTCTGGAAGCGCTTTCACTGCAAGCTGCAGATTCCCTCCTAACAGCAAGCTTTAGGATAGGGTACTGAATTGTATCTTACTTTCGCCTAATAATGCGATTTTGGCAAAGAGACTATAACTCGCAGGGAAGCTGCTGCCACAAAATGTTTGCCTTCATTAGACTCCCCTCTGGAAGCGCTTTCACTGCAAGCTGCAGATTCCCTCCTAACAGCAAGCTTTAGCATAGGGTACTGAATTGTAAATTAACTGCGGCTCATAAGGCGATTTTGGCAAAGAGAGTATCTCCCGCAGGGAAGCTGCTACCATCAAATGTTTGCCCTCATTAGACTCCCCTCTGGAAGCGCTTTCACTGCAAGCTGCAGATTCCTTCCTAACAGCAAGCTTTAGGATAGGGTACTGAATTGTAACTTACTTTCGCCTAATAATGCGATTTTGGCAAAGAGAGTATCTCCCGCAGGGAAGCTGCTACCATCAAATGTTTGCCCTCGTTAGACTCCCCTCTGGAAGCGCTTTCACTGCAAGCTGCAGATTCCCTCCTAACAGCAAGCTTTAGGATAGGGTACTGAATTGTAACTTACTTTCGCCTAATAATGCGATTATAGCAAAGAGAGTATCTCCCGCAGGGAAGCTGCTACCATCAAATGTTTGCCCTCATTAGACTCCCCTCTGGAAGCGCTTTCACTGCAAGCTGCAGATTCCCTCCTAACAGCAAGCTTTAGGATAGGGTACTGAATTGTTTCTTACTTTCGCCTAATAATGCGATTTTGGCAAAGAGAATATCTCCCGCAGGGAAGCTGCTACCATCAAATATTTGCCCTCATTAGACTCCCCTCTGGAAGCGCTTTCACTGCAAGCTGCAGATTCCCTCCTAACAGCAAGCTTTAGGATAGGGTACTGAATTGTATCTTACTTTCGCCTAGTAATGAGATTTTGGCAAAGAGAGTATCTCCCGCAGGGAAGCTGCTACCATCAAATGTTTGCCCTCGTTAGACTCCCCTCTGGAAGCGCTTTCACTGCAAGCTGCAGATTCCCTCCTAACAGCAAGCTTTAGGATAGGGTACTGAATTGTAACTTACTTTCGCCTAATAATGCGATTTTGGCAAAGAGACTATAACTCGCAGGGAAGCTGCTGCCTCCAAATGTTTGCCCTCATTAGACTCCCCTCTGGAAGCGCTTTCACTGCAAGCTGCAGATTCCCTCCTAACAGCAAGCTTTAGGATAGGGTACTGAATTGTAACTTACTTTCGCCTAATAATGAGATTTTGGCAAAGAGAGTATCTCCGACAGGGAAGCTGCTACCATCAAATGTTTGCCCTCATTAGACTCCCCTCTGGAAGCGCTTTCACTGCAAGCTGCAGATTCCCTCCTAACAGCAAGCTTTAGGATAGGGTACTGAATTGTAACTTATGTGCGGCTAATAAGTCGATTTTAGCAAAGAGAATATCTCCCGCAGGGAAGCTGTTACCATCAAACGTTTGCCCTCATTAGACTCCCCTCTGGAAGCGGTTTCACTGCAAGCTGCAGATTCCTTCCTAACAGCAAGCTTTAGGATAGGGTACTGAATTGTAACTTACTTTCGCCTAATAATGCGATTTTGGCAAAGAGAGTATCTCCCGCAGGGAAGCTGCTACCATCAAATCTTTGCCCTCGTTAGACTCCCCTCTGGAAGCGCTTTCACTGCAAGCTGCAGATTCCCTCCTAACAGCAAGCTTTAGGATAGGGTACTGAATTGTATCTTACTTTCACCTAATAATGCGATTTTGGCAAAGAGAATATCTCCCGCAGGGAAGCTGCTACCATCAAATGTTTGCCCTCATTAGACTCCCCTCTGGAAGCGCTTTCACTGCAAGCTGCAGATTCCCTCCTAACAGCAAGCTTTAGGATAGGGTACTGAATTGTATCTTTCTGTCGCCTAATAATGCGATTTTTGCAAAGAGACTGTCTCCCGCAGGGAAGCTGTTACCATCAAACGTTTGCCCTCATTAGACTTCCCTCTGGAAGCGCTTTCACTGCAAGCTGCAGATTCCCTCCTAACAGCAAGCTTTAGGATAGGGTACTGAATTGTAACTTAACTGCGGCTCATAAGGCGATTTTGGCAAAGAGAGTATCTCCCGCAGGGAAGCTGCTACCATCAAATGTTTGCCCTCATTAGACTCCCCTCTGGAAGCGCTTTCACTGCAAGCTGCAGATTCCTTCCTAACAGCAAGCTTTAGGATAGGGTACTGAATTGTAACTTACTTTCGCCTAATAATGCGATTATAGCAAAGAGAGTATCTCCCGCAGGGAAGCTGCTACCATCAAATGTTTGCCCTCATTAGACTCCCCTCTGGAAGCGCTTTCACTGCAAGCTGCAGATTCCCTCCTAACAGCAAGCTTTAGGATAGGGTCCTGAATTGTAACTTACTTTCGCCTAATAATGCGATTTTGGCAAAGAGAGTATCTCCGGCAGGGAAGCTGCTACCATCAAATGTTTGCCCTCATTAGACTCCCCTCTGGAAGCGCTTTCACTGCAAGCTGCAGATTCCCTCCTAATAGCAAGCTTTAGGATAGGGTACTGAATTGTAACTTAAGTGCGGCTAATAAGGCGATTTTAGCAAAGAGAATATCTCCCGCAGGGAAGCTGTTACCATCAAATGTTTGCCCTCATTAGACTCCCCTCTGGAAGCGCTTTCACTGCAAGCTGCAGATTCCCTCCTAACAGCAAGCTTTAGGATAGGGTCCTGAATTGTAACTTACTTTCGCCTAATAATGCCATTTTGGCAAAGAGAGTATCTCCCGCAGGGAAGCTGCTACCATCAAATGTTTGCCCTCATTAGATTCCCCTATGGAAGCGCTTTCACTGCAAGCTGCAGATTCCTTCCTAACAGCAAGCTTTAGGATAGGGTACTGAATTGTATCTTCTCTGAGGCTAATAAGCCGATTTTGGCAAAGAGACTATCTCCCGCAGGGAAGCTGCTACCATCAAATGTTTGCCCTCATTAGACTCCCCTCTGGAAGCGCTTTCACTGCAAGCTGCAGATTCCTTCCTAACAGCAAGCTTTAGGATAGGGTACTGAATTGTAACTTACTTTCGCCTAATAATGCGATTTTGGCAAAGAGATTATCTCCCGCAGGGAAGCTGCTACCATCAAATGTTTGCCCTCATTAGACTCCCCTCTGGAAGCGCTTTCACTGCAAGCTGCAGATTCCCTCCTAACAGCAAGCTTTAGGATAGGGTACTGAATTGTATCTTACTTTCGCCTAATAATGCGATTTTGGCAAAGAGACTATACCTCGCAGGGAAGCTGCTGCCACAAAATGTTTGCCCTCATTAGACTCCCCTCTGGAAGCGCTTTCACTGCAAGCTGCAGATTCCCTCCTAACAGCAAGCTTTAGCATAGGGTACTGAATTGTAAATTAACTGCGGCTCATAAGGCGATTTTGGCAAAGAGAGTATCTCCCGCAGGGAAGCTGCTACCATCAAATGTTTGCCCTCATTAGACTCCCCTCTGGAAGCGCTTTCACTGCAAGCTGCAGATTCCTTCCTAACAGCAAGCTTTAGGATAGGGTACTGAATTGTAACTTACTTTCGCCTAATAATGCGATTTTGGCAAAGAGAGTATCTCCCGCAGGGAAGCTGCTACCATCAAATGTTTGCCCTCGTTAGACTCCCCTCTGGAAGCGCTTTCACTGCAAGCTGCAGATTCCCTCCTAACAGCAAGCTTTAGGATAGGGTACTGAATTGTAACTTACTTTCGCCTAATAATGCGATTATAGCAAAGAGAGTATCTCCCGCAGGGAAGCTGCTACCATCAAATGTTTGCCCTCATTAGACTCCCCTCTGGAAGCGCTTTCACTGCAAGCTGCAGATTCCCTCCTAACAGCAAGCTTTAGGATAGGGTACTGAATTGTTTCTTACTTTCGCCTAATAATGCGATTTTGGCAAAAAGAATATCTCCCGCAGGGAAGCTGCTACCATCAAATATTTGCCCTCATTAGACTCCCCTCTGGAAGCGCTTTCACTGCAAGCTGCAGATTCCCTCCTAACAGCAAGCTTTAGGATAGGGTACTGAATTGTATCTTACTTTCGCCTAGTAATGAGATTTTGGCAAAGAGAGTATCTCCCGCAGGGAAGCTGCTACCATCAAATGTTTGCCCTCGTTAGACTCCCCTCTGGAAGCGCTTTCACTGCAAGCTGCAGATTCCCTCCTAACAGCAAGCTTTAGGATAGGGTACTGAATTGTAACTTACTTTCGCCTAATAATGCGATTTTGGCAAAGAGACTATAACTCGCAGGGAAGCTGCTGCCTCCAAATGTTTGCCCTCATTAGACTCCCCTCTAGAAGCGCTTTCACTGCAAGCTGCAGATTCCCTCCTAACAGCAAGCTTTAGGATAGGGTACTGAATTGTAACTTAACTGCGGCTAATAAGGCGATTTTAGCAAAGAGAATATCTCCCGCAGGGAAGCTGTTACCATCAAATGTTTGCCCTCATTAGACTCCCCTCTGGAAGCGGTTTCACTGCAAGCTGCAGATTCCTTCCTAACAGCAAGCTTTAGGATAGGGTACTGAATTGTAACTTACTTTCGCCTAATAATGCGATTTTGGCAAAGAGAGTATCTCCCGCAGGGAAGCTGCTACCATCAAATCTTTGCCCTCGTTAGACTCCCCTCTGGAAGCGCTTTCACTGCAAGCTGCAGATTCCCTCCTAACAGCAAGCTTTAGGATAGGGTACTGAATTGTATCTTACTTTCGCCTAATAATGCGATTTTGGCAAAGAGACTATAACTCGCAGGGAAGCTGCTGCCACAAAATGTTTGCCCTCATTAGACTCCCCTCTGGAAGCGCTTTCACTGCAAGCTGCAGATTCCCTCCTAACAGCAAGCTTTAGGATAGGGTACTGAATTGTATCTTTCTGTCGCCTAATAATGCGATTTTTGCAAAGAGACTGTCTCCCGCAGGGAAGCTGTTACCATCAAACGTTTGCCCTCATTAGACTTCCCTCTGGAAGCGCTTTCACTGCAAGCTGCAGATTCCCTCCTAACAGCAAGCTTTAGGATAGGGTACTGAATTGTATCTTAACTGCGGCTCATAAGGCGATTTTGGCAAAGAGAGTATCTCCCGCAGGGAAGCTGCTACCATCAAATGTTTGCCCTCATTAGACTCCCCTCTGGAAGCGCTTTCACTGCAAGCTGCAGATTCCCTCCTAACAGCAAGCTTTAGGATAGGGTACTGAATTGTAACTTACTTTCGCCTAATAATGCGATTTTGGCAAAGAGAGTATCTCCCGCAGGGAAGCTGCTACCATCAAATGTTTGCCCTCATTAGACTCCCCTCTGGAAGCGCTTTCACTGCAAGCTGCAGATTCCCTCCTAACAGCAAGCTTTAGGATAGGGTCCTGAATTGTAACTTACTTTCGCCTAATAATGCGATTTTGGCAAAGAGAGTATCTCCGGCAGGGAAGCTGCTACCATCAAATGTTTGCCCTCATTAGACTCCCCTCTGGAAGCGCTTTCACTGCAAGCTGCAGATTCCCTCCTAATAGCAAGCTTTAGGATAGGGTACTGAATTGTAACTTAAGTGCGGCTAATAAGGCGATTTTGGCAAAGAGAGTATCTCCGGCAGGGAAGCTGCTACCATCAAATGTTTGCCCTCATTAGACTCCCCTGTGGAAGCGCTTTCACTGCAAGCTGCAGATTCCCTCCTAACAGCAAGCTTTAGGATAGGGTCCTGAATTGTAACTTACTTTCGCCTAATAATGCGATTTTGGCAAAGAGAGTATCTCCGGCAGGGAAGCTGCTACCATCAAATGTTTGCCCTCATTAGACTCCCCTCTGGAAGCGCTTTCACTGCAAGCTGCAGATTCCCTCCTAATAGCAAGCTTTAGGATAGGGTACTGAATTGTAACTTAAGTGCGGCTAATAAGGCGATTTTAGCAAAGAGAATATCTCCCGCAGGGAAGCTGCTACCATCAAATGTTTGCCCTCATTAGACTCCCCTCTGGAAGCGCTTTCACTGCAAGCTGCAGATTCCTTCCTAACAGCAAGCTTTAGGATAGGGTACTGAATTGTAACTTACTTTCGCCTAATAATGCGATTTTGGCAAAGAGAGTATCTCCCGCAGGGAAGCTGCTACCATCAAATGTTTGCCCTCGTTAGACTCCCCTCTGGAAGCGCTTTCACTGCAAGCTGCAGATTCCCTCCTAACAGCAAGCTTTAGGATAGGGTACTGAATTGTAACTTACTTTCGCCTAATAATGCGATTATAGCAAAGAGAGTATCTCCCGCAGGGAAGCTGCTACCATCAAATGTTTGCCCTCGTTAGACTCCCCTCTGGAAGCGCTTTCACTGCAAGCTGCAGATTCCCTCCTAACAGCAAGCTTTAGGATAGGGTACTGAATTGTAACTTACTTTGGCATAATAATGCGATTTTGGCAAAGAGAGTATCTCCCGCAGGGAAGCTGTTACCATCAAACGTTTGCCCTCATTAGACTCCCCTCTGGAAGCGCTTTCACTGCAAGCTGCAGATTCCCTCCTAACAGCAAGCTTTAGGATAGGGTACTGAATTGTAACTTAACTGCGGCTAAAAAGGCGATTTTGGCAAAGAGAGTATATCCCGCAGGGAAGCTGCTACCATCAAATGTTTGCCCTCATTAGACTCCCCTCTGGAAGCGCTTTCACTGCAAGCTGCAGATTCCCTCCTAACAGCAAGCTTTAGGATAGGGTACTGAATTGTAACTTACTTTCGCCTAATAATGCGATTTTGGCAAAGAGACTATAACTCGCAGGGAAGCTGCTGCCACCAAATGTTTGCCCTCATTAGACTCCCCTCTGGAAGCGCTTTCACTGCAAGCTGCAGATTCCTTCCTAACAGCAAGCTTTAGGATAGGGTACTGAATTGTAACTTACTTTCGCCTAATAATGCGATTTTGGCAAAGAGAGTATCTCCCGCAGGGAAGCTGCTACCATCAAATGTTTGCCCTCGTTAGACTCCCCTCTGGAAGCGCTTTCACTGCAAGCTGCAGATTCCCTCCTAACAGCAAGCTTTAGGATAGGGTACTGAATTGTAACTTACTTTCGCCTAATAATGCGATTATAGCAAAGAGAGTATCTCCCGCAGGGAAGCTGCTACCATCAAATGTTTGCCCTCATTAGACTCCCCTCTGGAAGCGCTTTCACTGCAAGCTGCAGATTCCCTCCTAACAGCAAGCTTTAGGATAGGGTACTGAATTGTAACTTACTTTCGCCTAATAATGCGATTTTGGCAAAGAGACTATAACTCGCAGGGAAGCTGCTGCCTCCAAATGTTTGCCCTCATTAGACTCCCCTCTGGAAGCGCTTTCACTGCAAGCTGCAGATTCCCTCCTAACAGCAAGCTTTAGGATAGGGTACTGAATTGTAACTTAAGTGCGGCTAATAAGGCGATTTTGGCAAAGAGAGTATCTCCCGCAGGGAAGCTGTTACCATCAAATGTTTGCCCTCATTAGACTCCCCTCTGGAAGCGGTTTCACTGCAAGCTGCAGATTCCTTCCTAACAGCAAGCTTTAGGATAGGGTACTGAATTGTAACTTACTTTCGCCTAATAATGCGATTTTGGCAAAGAGAGTATCTCCCGCAGGGAAGCTGCTACCATCAAATCTTTGCCCTCGTTAGACTCCCCTCTGGAAGCGCTTTCACTGCAAGCTGCAGATTCCCTCCTAACAGCAAGCTTTAGGATAGGGTACTGAATTGTATCTTACTTTCGCCTAATAATGCGATTTTGGCAAAGAGACTATAACTCGCAGGGAAGCTGCTGCCACAAAATGTTTGCCCTCATTAGACTCCCCTCTGGAAGCGCTTTCACTGCAAGCTGCAGATTCCCTCCTAACAGCAAGCTTTAGGATAGGGTACTGAATTGTATCTTTCTGTCGCCTAATAATGCGATTTTTGCAAAGAGACTGTCTCCCGCAGGGAAGCTGTTACCATCAAACGTTTGCCCTCATTAGACTTCCCTCTGGAAGCGCTTTCACTGCAAGCTGCAGATTCCCTCCTAACAGCAAGCTTTAGGATAGGGTACTGAATTGTATCTTAACTGCGGCTCATAAGGCGATTTTGGCAAAGAGAGTATCTCCCGCAGGGAAGCTGCTACCATCAAATGTTTGCCCTCATTAGACTCCCCTCTGGAAGCGCTTTCACTGCAAGCTGCAGATTCCCTCCTAACAGCAAGCTTTAGGATAGGGTACTGAATTGTAACTTACTTTCGCCTAATAATGCGATTTTGGCAAAGAGAGTATCTCCCGCAGGGAAGCTGCTACCATCAAATGTTTGCCCTCATTAGACTCCCCTCTGGAAGCGCTTTCACTGCAAGCTGCAGATTCCCTCCTAACAGCAAGCTTTAGGATAGGGTCCTGAATTGTAACTTACTTTCGCCTAATAATGCGATTTTGGCAAAGAGAGTATCTCCGGCAGGGAAGCTGCTACCATCAAATGTTTGCCCTCATTAGACTCCCCTCTGGAAGCGCTTTCACTGCAAGCTGCAGATTCCCTCCTAATAGCAAGCTTTAGGATAGGGTACTGAATTGTAACTTAAGTGCGGCTAATAAGGCGATTTTGGCAAAGAGAGTATCTCCGGCAGGGAAGCTGCTACCATCAAATGTTTGCCCTCATTAGACTCCCCTCTGGAAGCGCTTTCACTGCAAGCTGCAGATTCCCTCCTAACAGCAAGCTTTAGGATAGGGTCCTGAATTGTAACTTACTTTCGCCTAATAATGCGATTTTGGCAAAGAGAGTATCTCCGGCAGGGAAGCTGCTACCATCAAATGTTTGCCCTCATTAGACTCCCCTCTGGAAGCGCTTTCACTGCAAGCTGCAGATTCCCTCCTAATAGCAAGCTTTAGGATAGGGTACTGAATTGTAACTTAAGTGCGGCTAATAAGGCGATTTTAGCAAAGAGAATATCTCCCGCAGGGAAGCTGCTACCATCAAATGTTTGCCCTCATTAGACTCCCCTCTGGAAGCGCTTTCACTGCAAGCTGCAGATTCCTTCCTAACAGCAAGCTTTAGGATAGGGTACTGAATTGTAACTTACTTTCGCCTAATAATGCGATTTTGGCAAAGAGAGTATCTCCCGCAGGGAAGCTGCTACCATCAAATGTTTGCCCTCGTTAGACTCCCCTCTGGAAGCGCTTTCACTGCAAGCTGCAGATTCCCTCCTAACAGCAAGCTTTAGGATAGGGTACTGAATTGTAACTTACTTTCGCCTAATAATGCGATTATAGCAAAGAGAGTATCTCCCGCAGGGAAGCTGCTACCATCAAATGTTTGCCCTCGTTAGACTCCCCTCTGGAAGCGCTTTCACTGCAAGCTGCAGATTCCCTCCTAACAGCAAGCTTTAGGATAGGGTACTGAATTGTAACTTACTTTGGCATAATAATGCGATTTTGGCAAAGAGAGTATCTCCCGCAGGGAAGCTGTTACCATCAAACGTTTGCCCTCATTAGACTCCCCTCTGGAAGCGCTTTCACTGCAAGCTGCAGATTCCCTCCTAACAGCAAGCTTTAGGATAGGGTACTGAATTGTAACTTAACTGCGGCTAAAAAGGCGATTTTGGCAAAGAGAGTATATCCCGCAGGGAAGCTGCTACCATCAAATGTTTGCCCTCATTAGACTCCCCTCTGGAAGCGCTTTCACTGCAAGCTGCAGATTCCCTCCTAACAGCAAGCTTTCGGATAGGGTACTGAATTGTAACTTACTTTCGCCTAATAATGCGATTTTGGCAAAGAGACTATAACTCGCAGGGAAGCTGCTGCCACAAAATGTTTGTCCTCATTAGACTCCCCTCTGGAAGCGCTTTCACTGCAAGCTGCAGATTCCCTCCTAACAGCAAGCTTTAGGATAGGGTACTGAATTGTATCTTTCTGTCGCCTAATAATGCGATTTTTGCAAAGAGACTGTCTCCCGCAGGGAAGCTGTTACCATCAAACGTTTGCCCTCATTAGACTTCCCTCTGGAAGCGCTTTCACTGCAAGCTGCAGATTCCCTCCTAACAGCAAGCTTTAGGATAGGGTACTGAATTGTAACTTAACTGCGGCTCATAAGGCGATTTTGGCAAAGAGAGTATCTCCCGCAGGGAAGGTGCTACCATCAAATATTTGCCCTCATTAGACTCCCCTCTGGAAGCGCTTTCACTGCAAGCTGCAGATTCCTTCCTAACAGCAAGCTTTAGGATAGGGTACTGAATTGTAACTTACTTTCGCCTAATAATGCGATTTTGGCAAAGAGAGTATCTCCCGCAGGGAAGCTGCTACCATCAAATGTTTGCCCTCATTAGACTCCCCTCTGGAAGCGCTTTCACTGCAAGCTGCAGATTCCCTCCTAACAGCAAGCTTTAGGATAGGGTCCTGAATTGTAACTTACTTTCGCCTAATAATGCGATTTTGGCAAAGAGAGTATCTCCGGCAGGGAAGCTGCTGCCACCAAATGTTTGCCCTCATTAGACTCCCCTCTGGAAGCGCTTTCACTGCAAGCTGCAGATTCCCTCCTAATAGCAAGCTTTAGGATAGGGTACTGAATTGTAACTTAAGTGCGGCTAATAAGGCGATTTTAGCAAAGAGAATATCTCCGGCAGGGAAGCTGCTACCATCAAATGTTTGCCCTCATTAGACTCCCCTCTGGAAGCGCTTTCACTGCAAGCTGCAGATTCCCTCCTAACAGCAAGCTTTAGGATAGGGTCCAGAATTGTAACTTACTTTCGCCTAATAATGCCATTTTGGCAAAGAGAGTATCTCCCGCAGGGAAGCTGCTACCATCAAATGTTTGCCCTCAGTAGACTCCCCTCTGGAAGCGCTTTCACTGCAAGCTGCAGATTCCTTCCTAACAGCAAGCTTTAGGATAGGGTACTGAATTGTATCTTACTTTCGCCTAATAATGCGATTTTGGCAAAGAGAGTATCTCCCGCAGGGAAGCTGCTACCATCAAATGTTTGCCCTCGTTAGACTCCCCTCTGGAAGCGCTTTCACTGCAAGCTGCAGATTCCCTCCTAACAGCAAGCTTTAGGATAGGGTACTGAATTGTAACTTACTTTCGCCTAATAATGCGATTATAGCAAAGAGAGTATCTCCCACAGGGAAGCTGCTACCATCAAATGTTTGCCCTCGTTAGACTCCCCTCTGGAAGCGCTTTCACTGCAAGCTGCAGATTCCCTCCTAACAGCAAGCTTTAGGATAGGGTACTGAATTGTAACTTACTTTCGCCTAATAATGCGATTTTGGCAAAGAGAGTATCTCCCGCAGGGAAGCTGTTACCATCAAACGTTTGCCCTCATTAGACTCCCCTCTGGAAGCGCTTTCACTGCAAGCTGCAGATTCCCTCCTAACAGCAAGCTTTAGGATAGGGTACTGAATTGTAACTTAACTGCGGCTAAAAAGGCGATTTTGGCAAAGAGAGTATATCCCGCAGGGAAGCTGCTACCATCAAATGTTTGCCTTCATTAGACTCCCCTCTGGAAGCGCTTTCACTGCAAGCTGCAGATTCCCTCCTAACAGCAAGCTTTCGGATAGGGTACTGAATTGTAACTTACTTTCGCCTAATAATGCGATTTTGGCAAAGAGACTATAACTCGCAGGGAAGCTGCTGCCACCAAATGTTTGCCCTCATTAGACTCCCCTCTGGAAGCGCTTTCACTGCAAGCTGCAGATTCCCTCCTAACAGCAAGCTTTAGGATAGGGTACTGAATTGTAACTTACTTTTGCCTAATAATGCGATTTTGGCAAAGAGAGTATCTCCCGCAGGGAAGCTGCTACCATCAAATGTTTGCCCTCATTAGACTCTTCTGTGGAAGCGCTTTCACTGCAAGCTGCAGATTCCCTCCTAACAGCAAGCTTTAGGATAGGGTACTGAATTGTAACTTACTTTCGCCTAATAATACGATTTTGGAAAAGAGAGTATCTCCCGCAGGGAAGCTGCTACCATCAAATGTTTGCCCTCATTAGACTCCCCTCTGGAAGCGCTTTCACTGCAAGCTGCAGATTCCCTCCTAACAGCAAGCTTTAGGATAGGGTACTGAATTGTAACTTACTTTCGCCTAATAATGCGATTTTGGCAAAGAGAGTATCTCCCGCAGGGAAGCTGCTACCATCAAATGTTTGCCCTCATTAGACTCCCCTCTGGAAGCACTTTGACTGCAAGCTGCAGATTCCCTCCTAACAGCAAGCTTTAGGATAGGGTACTGAATTGTAACTTAACTGCGGCTAATAAGGCGCTTTTGGGAAAGAGAATATCTCCCGCAGGGAAGCTGCTACCATCAAATGTTTGCCCTCATTAGACTCCCCTCTGGAAGCGCTTTCACTGCAAGCTGCAGATTCCCTCCTAACAGCAAGCTTTAGGATAGGGTACTGAATTGAAACTTACTTTCGCCTAATAATGCGATTTTGGCAAAGAGAGTATCTCCCGCAGGGAAGCTGCTACCATCAAATGTTTGCCCTCATTAGACTCCCCTCTGGAAGCGCTTTCACTGCAAGCTGCAGATTCCCTCCTAACAGCAAGCTTTAGGATAGGGTACTGAATTGTAACTTCACTGCGGCTAATAATGATATTGTGGCAAAGAGAGTATCTCCCGCAGGGAAGCTGCTACCATCAAATGTTTGCCCTCATTAGACTCCCCTCTGGAAGCGCTTTCACTGCAAGCTGCAGATTCCCTCCTAACAGCAAGCTTTAGGATAGGGTACTGAATTGTAAGTTAACTGCGGCTAATAAGGCGATTTTGGCAAAGAGAGTATCTCCCGCAGGGAAGCTGCTACCATCAAATGTTTGCCCTCATTAGACTCCCCTCTGGAAGCGCTTTCACTGCAAGCTGCAGATTCCCTCCTAACAGCAAGCTTTAGGATAGGGTACTGAATTGTAACTTACTTTCGCCTAATAATGCGGTTTTCGAAAAGAGAGTATATCCCGCAGGGAAGCTGCTACCATCAAATGTTTGCCCTCATTAGACTCCCCTCTGGAAGCGCTTTCACTGCAAGCTGCAGATTCCCTCCTAACAGCAATCTTTAGGATAGGGTACTGAATTGTAACTTAACTGCGGCTAAAAAGGCGATATTGGAAAAGAGAGTATCTCCCGCAGGGAAGCTGCTACCATAAAATGTTTGCCCTCTTTAGACTCCCCTCTGGAAGCGCTTTCACTGCAAGCTGCAGATTCCCTCCTAACAGCAAGCTTTAGGATAGGGTACTGAATTGTAACTTACTTTCGCCTAATAATGCGATTTTGGCAAAGAGAGTATATCCCGCAGGGAAGCTGCTACCATCAAATGTTTGCCCTCATTAGACTCCCCTCTGGAAGCGCTTTCACTGTAAGCTGCAGATTCCCTCCTAACAGCAAGTTTATGATAGGGTACGGAATTGTAACTTACTTTCGCCTAATAAGGCGATTTTCGAAAAGAGTATCTCCTACAGGGAAGCTGCTACTGTCAAATGTTTGCCCTCATTAGACTCCCCTCTGGAAGCACTTTCACTGCAAGCTGCAGATTCTTTCCTAACAGCGAGCTTTAGGATAGGGTCCTGAATTGTAACTTAACTGCAACTAATAAGGCGATTTTGGGAAAGAGAATATCTCCCGCAGGGAAGCTGCTACCATCAAATGTTTGCCCTCATTAGACTCCCCTCTGGAAGCGCTTTCACTGCAAGCTGCAGATTCCCTCCTAACAGCAAGCTTTAGGATAGGGTACTGAATTGTAACTTAACTGCGGCTAATAATGCGATTTTTTCAAAGAGAGTATCTCCCGCAGGGAAGCTGCTACCATCAAATGTTTGCCTTCATTAGACTCCCCTCTGGAAGCGCTTTCACTGCAAGCTGCAGATTCCCTCCTAACAGCAAGCTTTAGGATAGGGTACTGAATTGTAACTTACTTTCGCCTAATAATGCGATTTTGGCAAAGAGAATATCTCCCGCAGGGAAGCTGCTACCATCAAATGTTTGCCCTCATTAGACTCCCCTCTGGAAGCGCTTTCACTGCAAGCTGCAGATTCCCTCCTAACAGCAAGCTTTAGGATAGGGTACTGCATTCTAACTTACTTTCGCCTAATAATGCGATTTTGGAAAAGAAAGTATCTCCCGAAGGGAAGCTGCTACCATCAAATGTTTGCCCTCATTAGACTCCCCTCTGGAAGCGCTTTCTCTGCAAGCTTCAGATTCCCTCCTAACAGCTAGCTTTAGGATAAGGTACTGAATTTTAACTTACTTTCGCCTAATAATGCGATTTTGGAAAAGAGACTATCTCCCACAGGGAAGCTGCTACCATCAAATGCTGGCTCTCGTTAGATTCCTCTCTTGACGCACTTTCACTGCAAGCTGCAGATTCCCTCCTAACAGCAAGCTTTAGGATAGGGTACTGAATTGTAACTTACTTTCGCCTAATAATGCGATTTTGGCAAAGAGACTATCTCCCGCAAGGAAGCTGCTACCATCAAGTGTTTGCCCTCATTAGACTCCCCTCTGGAAGCGCTTTTACTGCAAGCTGCAGATTCCCTCCTAACAGCAAGCTGTAGGACACTGTACTGAACTGTAACTTACTTTCGCTTAAAAATGCGTTTTTAACAAAGAGAGTATCTCCCGCAGGGAAGCTGCTACCATCAAATGTTTGCCCTCATTAGACTCCCCTCTGGAAGCGCTTTCACTGCAAGCTGCAGATTCCCTCCTAACAGCAAGGTTTAGGATAGGGTACTGAATTGTAACTTACTTTCGCCTAATAATGCGATTTTGGCAAAGAGAGTATCTCCCGCAGGGAAGCTGCTACCATCAAATGTTTGCCCTCATTAGACTCCCCTCTGGAAGCGCTTTCACTGCAAGCTGCAGATTCCCTCCTAACAGCAAGCTTTAGGATAGGGTACTGAATTGTAACTTAAATGCGGCTAATAATGCGATTTTGGCAAAGAGAGTATCTCCCGCAGGGAAGCTACTACCATCAAATGTTTCCCCTCATTAGACTCCCCTCTGGAAGCGCTTTCACTGCAAGCTGCAGATTCCCTCCTAACAGCAAGCTTTAGGATAGGGTACTGAATTGTAACTTACTTTCGCCTAATAAAGCGATTTTAGCAAAGAGACTATCTCCCGCAGAGAAGCTGCTACCATCAAATGTTTGCCCTCGTTAGACTCCCCTCTGGAAGCGCTTTGACTGCAAGCTGCAGATTCCCTCCTAACAGCAAACTTTAGGATAGAGTACTGATTTATAACTTACTTTCGCCTAATAATGCGATTCTGGAAAAGAGACTATCTCCCGCAGGGAAGCAGCTACCATCAAGTGTTTGCCCTCATTAGACTCCCCTCTGGAAGGGCTTTCACTGCAAGCTGCAGATTCCCTCCTAACAGCAAGCTTTAGGATAGGGTACTGAATTGTATCTTACTTTCGCCTAATAATGCGATTTTGGCAAAGAGTGTATCTCCCGCAGGGAAGCTGCTACCATCAAATGTTTGCCCTCATTAGACTCCCCTCTGGAAGCGCTTTCACTGCAAGCTGCAGATTCCTTCCTAACAGCAAGCTTTAGGATAGGGTACTGAATTGTAACTTACTTTCGCCTAATAATGCGATTTTGGCAAAGAGACTATAACTCGCAGGGAAGCTGCTGCCACCAAATGTTTGCCCTCGTTAGACTCCCCTCTGGAAGCGCTTTCACTGCAAGCTGCAGATTCCTTCCTAACAGCAAGCTTTAGGATAGGGTACTGAATTGTAACTTACTTTCGCCTAATAATGCGATTTTGGCAAAGAGAGTATCTCCCGCAGGGAAGCTGCTACCATCAAATGTTTGCCCTCATTAGACTCCCCTCTGGAAGCGCTTTCACTGCAAGCTGCATATTCCCTCCTAACAGCAAGCTTTAGGATAGGGTACTGAATTGTATCTTAACTGAGGCTAATAATGCGATTTTGGCAAAGAGAGTATCTCCCGCAGGGAAGCTGCTACCATCAAATGTTTGCCCTCATTAGACTCCCCTCTGGAAGCGCTTTCACTGCAAGCTGCAGATTCCCTCCTAACAGCAAGCTTTAGGATAGGGTACTGAATTGTAACTTACTTTCGCCTAATAATGCGATTTTGGCAAAGAGACTATAACTCGCAGGGAAGCTGCTGCCACCAAATGTTTGCCCTCATTAGACTCCCCTCTGGAAGCGCTTTCACTGCAAGCTGCAGATTCCCTCCTAACAGCAAGCTTTAGGATAGGGTACTGAATTGTAACTTAACTGCGGATAATAAGGCGATTTTGGCAAAGAGAGTATCTCCCGCAGGGAAGCTGCTACCATCAAATGTTTGCCCTCATTAGACTCCCCTCTGGAAGCGCTTTCACTGCAAGCTGCAGATTCCCTCCTAACAGCAAGCTTTAGGATAGGGTACTGAATTGTATCTTACTTTCGCCTAATAAAGCGATTTTGGCAAAGAGAGTATCTCCCGCAGGGAAGCTGCTACCATCAAATGTTTGCCCTCATTAGACTCCCCTCTGGAAGCGCTTTCACTGCAAGCTGCAGATTCCCTCCTAACAGCAAGCTTTAGGATAGGGTACTGAATTGTAACTTAACTGCGGCTAATAATGCGATTTTGTCAAAGAGACTATCTCCCGCAGGGAAGCTGCTACCATCAAATGTTTGCCCTCATTAGACTCCCCTCTGGAAGCGCTTTCACTGCAAGCTGCAGATTCCTTCCTAACAGCAAGCTTTAGGATAGGGTACTGAATTGTATCTTACTTTCGCCTAATTATGCGATTTTGGCAAAGAGACTATCTCCCGCAGGGAAGCTGCTGCCATCAAATGTTTGCCCTCATTAGACTCCCCTCTGGAAGCGCTTTCACTGCAAGCTGCAGATTCCCTCCTAACAGCAAGCTTTAGGATAGGGTACTGAATTGAAACTTACTCTCGCCTAATAATGCGATTTTGGCAAAGAGAGTATCTCCGGCAGGGAAGCTGCTACCATCAAATGTTTGCCCTCATTAGACTCCCCTCTGGAAGCGCTTTCACTGCAAGCTGCAGATTCCCTCCTAACAGCAAGGTTTACGATAGTGTACTGAATTGTAACTTACTTTCGCCTAATAAGGCGTTTTTAGCAAAGAGAGTATATCCCACAGAGAAGCTGCTACCATCAAATGTTTGCCCTCGTTAGACTCCCCTCTGGAAGCGCTTTCACTGCAAGCTGCAGATTCCCTCCTAACAGCAAGCTTTAGGATAGGGTACTGAATTGTAACTTACTTTCGCCTAAGAAGGCGTTTTTAGCAAAGAGAGCATCTCCCACAGGGAAGCTGCTACCATCAAATGTTTGCCCTCGTTAGACTCCCCTCTGGAAGCGCTTTCACTGCAAGCTGCAGATTCCCTCCTAACAGCAAGCTTTAGGATAGGGTACTGAATTGTAACTTACTTTCGCCTAATAATGCGATTTTGGCAAAGAGAGTATCTCCCGCAGGGAAGCTGCTACCATCAAATGTTTGCCCTCATTAGACTCCCCTCTGGAAGCGCTTTCACTGCAAGCTGCAGATTCCCTCCTAACAGCAAGCTTTAGGATAGGGTACTGAATTGTAACTTAAATGCGGCTAATAATGCGATTTTGGCAAAGAGAGTATCTCCCGCAGGGAAGCTACTACCATCAAATGTTTCCCCTCATTAGACTCCCCTCTGGAAGCGCTTTCACTGCAAGCTGCAGATTCCCTCCTAACAGCAAGCTTTAGGATAGGGTACTGAATTGTAACTTACTTTCGCCTAATAAAGCGATTTTAGCAAAGAGAGTATCTCCCGCAGGGAAGCTGCTACCATCAAATGTTTGCCCTCGTTAGACTCCCCTCTGGAAGCGCTTTGACTGCAAGCTGCAGATTCCCTCCTAACAGCAAACTTTAGGATAGAGTACTGATTTATAACTTACTTTCGCCTAATAATGCGATTCTGGAAAAGAGACTATCTCCCGCAGGGAAGCAGCTACCATCAAGTGTTTGCCCTCATTAGACTCCCCTCTGGAAGGGCTTTCACTGCAAGCTGCAGATTCCCTCCTAACAGCAAGCTTTAGGATAGGGTACTGAATTGTATCTTACTTTCGCCTAATAATGCGATTTTGGCAAAGAGTGTATCTCCCGCAGGGAAGCTGCTACCATCAAATGTTTGCCCTCATTAGACTCCCCTCTGGAAGCGCTTTCACTGCAAGCTGCAGATTCCTTCCTAACAGCAAGCTTTAGGATAGGGTACTGAATTGTAACTTAACTGCGGCTCATAAGGCGATTTTGGCAAAGAGAGTATCTCCCGCAGGGAAGCTGCTACCATCAAATGTTTGCCCTCATTAGACTCCCCTCTGGAAGCGCTTTCACTGCAAGCTGCAGATTCCTTCCTAACAGCAAGCTTTAGGATAGGGTACTGAATTGTAACTTACTTTCGCCTAATAATGCGATTTTGGCAAAGAGACTATAACTCGCAGGGAAGCTGCTGCCACCAAATGTTTGCCCTCATTAGACTCCCCTCTGGAAGCGCTTTCACTGCAAGCTGCAGATTCCCTCCTAACAGCAAGCTTTAGGATAGGGTACTGAATTGTAACTTAACTGCGGATAATAAGGCGATTTTGGCAAAGAGAGTATCTCCCGCAGGGAAGCTGCTACCATCAAATGTTTGCCCTCATTAGACTCCCCTCTGGAAGCGCTTTCACTGCAAGCTGCAGATTCCCTCCTAACAGCAAGCTTTAGGATAGGGTACTGAATTGTATCTTACTTTCGCCTAATAAAGCGATTTTGGCAAAGAGAGTATCTCCCGCAGGGAAGCTGCTACCATCAAATGTTTGCCCTCATTAGACTCCCCTCTGGAAGCGCTTTCACTGCAAGCTGCAGATTCCCTCCTAACAGCAAGCTTTAGGATAGGGTACTGAATTGTAACTTAACTGCGGCTAATAATGCGATTTTGTCAAAGAGACTATCTCCCGCAGGGAAGCTGCTACCATCAAATGTTTGCCCTCATTAGACTCCCCTCTGGAAGCGCTTTCACTGCAAGCTGCAGATTCCTTCCTAACAGCAAGCTTTAGGATAGGGTACTGAATTGTATCTTACTTTCGCCTAATTATGCGATTTTGGCAAAGAGAGTATCTCCCGCAGGGAAGCTGCTACCATCAAATGTTTGCCCTCATTAGACTCCCCTCTGGAAGCGCTTTCACTGCAAGCTGCAGATTCCCTCCTAACAGCAAGCTTTAGGATAGGGTACTGAATTGTAACTTACTTTCGCCTAATAATGCGATTTTGGCAAAGAGACTATCTCCCGCAGGGAAGCTGCTACCATCAAATGTTTGCCCTCGTTAGACTCCCCTCTGGAAACGCTTTCACTGCAAGCTGCAGATTCCCTCCTAACAGCAAGCTTTAGGATAGGGTACTGAATTGTAACTTACTGTCGCTTAATAATGCGATTTTGGCAAAGAGACTGTCTCCCGCAGGGAAGCTGCTACCATCAAATGTTTGCCCTCATTAGACTCCTCTCTGGAAGCGCTTTCACTGCAAGCTGCAGATTCCTTCCTAACAGCAAGCTTTAGGATAGGGTACTGAATTGTATCTTAACTGCGGCTAATAAGGCGATTTTGGCAAAGAGACTATCCCCACAGGGAAGCTGCTACCATCAAATGTTTGCCCTCATTAGACTCCCCTCTGGAAGCGCTTTCACTGCAAGCTGCAGATTCCCTCCTAACAGCAAGCTTTAGGATAGGGTACTGAATTGTAACTTACTTTCACCTAATAATGCGATTTTGGCGAAGAGAGTATCTCCCGCAGGGAAGCTGCTACCATCAAATGTTTGCCCTCATTAGACTCCCCTCTGGAAGCGCTTTCACTGCAAGCTGCAGATTCCCTCCTAACAGCAAGCTTTAGGATAGGGTACTGAATTGTAACTTACTTTCGCCTAATAATGCGATTTTGGAAAAGAGACTATCTCCCGCAGGGAAGCTGCTACCATCAAATATTTGCCCTCATTAGACTCCCCTCTGGAAGCGCTTTCACTGCAAGCTGCAGATTCCCTCCTAACAGCAAGCTTTAGGATAGGGTACTGAATTGTAACTTACTTTCGCCTAATAATGCGATTTTGGCAAAGAGACTATCTCCCGCAGGGAAGCTGCTACCATCAAATTTTTGCCCTCATTAGACTCCCCTCTGGAAGCGCTTTCACTGCAAGCTGCAGATTCCCTCCTAACAGCAAGCTTTAGGATAGGGTACTGAATTGTAACTTACTTTCGCCTAATAATGCGATTTTGGCAAAGAGACTATCTCCCGCAGGGAAGATGCTACCATCAAATGCTTGCCCTCATTAGACTCCCCTCTGGAAGCGCTTTCACTGCAAGCTGCAGATTCCCTCCTAACAGCAAGCTTTAGGATAGGGTACTGAATTGTTTCTTAACTGCGGCTTATAAGGCGATTATGGCAAAGAGAATATCTCCCGCAGGGAAGCTGCTACCATCAAATATTTGCCCTCATTAGACTCCCCTCTGGAAGCGCTTTCACTGCAAGCTGCAGATTCCCTCCTAACAGCAAGCTTTAGGATAGGGTACTGAATTGTAACTTACTTTCGCCTAATAATGCGATTTTGGCAAAGAGACTATCTCCCGCAGGGAAGCTGCTACCATCAAACGTTTGCCCTCATTAGACTCCCCTCTGGAAGCGCTTTCACTGCAAGCTGCAGATTCCCTCCTAACAGCAAGCTTTAGGATAGGGTACTGAATTGTAACTTAACTGCGGATAATAATGCGATTTTGGCAAAGAGAGTATCTCCCGCAGGGAAGCTGCTACCATCAAATGTTTGCACTCATTAGACTCCCCTCTGGAAGCGCTTTCACTGCAAGCTGCAGATTCCCTCCTAACAGCAAGCTTTAGGATAGGGTACTGAATTGTAACTTACTTTAGCCTAATAATGCGATTTTGGCAAAGAGAGTATCTCCCGCAGGGAAGCTGCTACCATCAAATGTTTGCCCTCGTTAGACTCCCCTCTGGAAGCGCTTTCACTGCAAGCTGCAGATTCCCTCCTAACAGCAAGCTTTAGGATAGGGTACTGAATTGTAACTTACTTTCGCCTAATAATGCGATTTTGGAAAAGAGAGTATCTCCCGCAGGGAAGCTGCTACCATCAAATGTTTGCCCTCATTAGACTACCCTGTGGAAGCGCTTTCACTGCAAGCTGCAGATTCCCTCCTAACAGCAAGCTTTAGGATAGGGTACTGAATTGTATCTTACTTTCGTCTAATAAAGCGATTTTGGCAAAGAGAATATCTCCCGCAGGGAAGCTGCTACCATCAAATGTTTGCCCTCATTAGACTCCCCTCTGGAAGCGCTTTCACTGCAAGCTGCAGATTCCCTCCTAACAGCAAGCTTTAGGATAGGGTACTGAATTGTAACTTAACTGCGGCTAATAAGGCGATTATGGCAAAGAGAATATCTCCCGCAGGGAAGCTGCTACCATCAAATATTTGCCCTCATTAGACTCCCCTCTGGAAGCGCTTTCACTGCAAGCTGCAGATTCCCTCCTAACAGCAAGCTTTAGGATAGGGTACTGAATTGTAACTTACTTTCGCCTAATAATGCGATTTTGGCAAAGAGACTATCTCCCGCAGGGAAGCTGCTACCATCAAATGTTTGCCCTCGTTAGACTCCCCTCTGGAAGCGCTTTCACTGCAAGCTGCAGATTCCCTCCTAACAGCAAGCTTTAGGATAGGGTACTGAATTGTAACTTACTTTCGCCTAATAATGCGATTTTGGCAAAGAGAGTATCTCCCGCAGGGAAGCTGCTACCATCAAATGTTTGCCCTCATTAGACTCCCCTCTGGAAGCGCTTTCACTGCAAGCTGCAGATTCCCTCCTAACAGCAAGCTTTAGGATAGGGTACTGAATTGTAACTTACTTTAGCCTAATAATGCGATTTTGGCAAAGAGAGTATCTCCCGCAGGGAAGCTGCTACCATCAAATGTTTGCCCTCGTTAGACTCCCCTCTGGAAGCGCTTTCACTGCAAGCTGCAGATTCCCTCCTAACAGCAAGCTTTAGGATAGGGTACTGAATGGTAACTTACTTTCGCCTAATAATGCGATTTTGGAAAAGAGAGTATCGCCTGCAGGGAAGCTGCTACCATCAAATGTTTGCCCTCGTTAGACTCCCCTCTGGAAGCGCTTTCACTGCAAGCTGCAGATTCCCTCCTAACAGCAAGCTTTAGGATAGTGTACTGAATTGTATCTTCACTGCGGCTAATAAGCCGATTTTGGCAAAGAGAATATCTCCCGCAGGGAAGCTGCTACCATCAAATGTTTCCCTCATTAGACTCCCCTCTGGAAGCGCTTTCTCTGCAAGCTGTAGATTCCCTCCTAACAGCAAGCTTCAGGATAGGGTACTGAATTGTAACTCACTTTCGCCTAATAAAGCGATTTTGGCAAAGAGAGTATCTCCCGCAGGGAAGCTGCTACCATCAAATGTTTGCCCTCATTAGACTCCCCTCTGGAAGCGCTTTCACTGCAAGCTGCAGATTCCCTCCTAACAGCAAGCTTTAGGATAGGGTACTGAATTGTAACTTACTTTCGCCTAATAATGCGATTTTGCAAAGAGACTATCTCCCGCAGGGAAGCTGCTACCATCAAATATTTGCCCTCATTAGACTCTCCTCTGGAAGCGCTTTCACTGCAAGCTGCAGATTCCCTCCTAACAGCAAGCTTTAGGATAGGGTACTGAATTGTAACTTACTTTCGCCTAATAATGCGATTTTGGCAAAGAGACTATCTCCCGCAGGGAAGCTGCTACCATCAAATTTTTGCCCTCATTAGACTCCCCTCTGGAAGCGCTTTCACTGCAAGCTGCAGATTCCCTCCTAACAGCAAGCTTTAGGATAGGGTACTGAATTGTAACTTACTTTCGCCTAATAATGCGATTTTGGCAAAGAGACTATCTCCGGCAGGGAAGCTGCTACCATCAAATGCTTGCCCTCATTAGACTCCCCTCTGGAAGCGCTTTCACTGCAAGCTGCAGATTCCCTCCTAACAGCAAGCTTTAGGATAGGGTACTGAATTGTATCTTAACTGCGGCTAATAAGGCGATTATGGCAAAGAGAATATCTCCCGCAGGGAAGCTGCTACCATCAAATATTTGCCCTCATTAGACTCCCCTCTGGAAGCGCTTTCACTGCAAGCTGCAGATTCCCTCCTAACAGCAAGCTTTAGGATAGGGTACTGAATTGTAACTTAACGGCGGCTAATAAGGCGATTTTGGCAAAGAGACTATCTCCCGCAGGGAAGCTGCTACCATCAAATGTTTGCCCTCGTTAGACTCCCCTCTGGAAGCGCTTTCACTGCAAGCTGCAGATTCCCTCCTAACAGCAAGCTTTAGGATAGGGTACTGAATTGCAACTTACTGTCGGTTAATAATGCGATTTTGGCAAAGAGACTGTCTCCCGCAGGGAAGCTGCTACCATCAAATGTTTGCCCTCATTAGACTCCTCTCTGGAAGCGCTTTCACTGCAAGCTGCAGATTCCTTCCTAACAGCAAGCTTTAGGATAGGGTACTGAATTGTATCTTAACTGCGGCTAATAAGGCGATTTTGGCAAAGAGACTATCTCCCGCAGGGAAGTTGCTACCATCAAATGTTTGCCCTCATTAGACTCCCCTCTGGAAGCGCTTTCACTGCAAGCTGCAGATTCCCTCCTAACAGCAAGCTTTAGGATAGGGTACTGAATTGTAACTTACTTTCGCCTAATAATGCGATTTTGGCGAAGAGAGTATCTCCCGCAGGGAAGCTGCTACCATCAAATGTTTGCCCTCATTAGACTCCCCTCTGGAAGCGCTTTCACTGCAAGCTGCAGATTCCCTCCTAACAGCAAGCTTTAGGGTAGGGTACTGAATTGTAACTTACTTTCGCCTAATAATGCGATTTTGGCAAAGAGAGTATCTCCCGCAGGGAAGCTGCTACCATCAAATGTTTGCCCTCATTAGACTCCCCTCTGGAAGCGCTTTCACTGCAAGCTGCAGATTCCCTCCTAACAGCAAGCTTTAGGATAGGGTACTGAATTGTAACTTACTTTCGCCTAATAATGCGATTTTGGCAAAGAGACTATCTCCGGCAGGGAAGCTGCTACCATCAAATGCTTGCCCTCATTAGACTCCCCTCTGGAAGCGCTTTCACTGCAAGCTGCAGATTCCCTCCTAACAGCAAGCTTTAGGATAGGGTACTGAATTGTATCTTAACTGCGGCTAATAAGGCGATTATGGCAAAGAGAATATCTCCCGCAGGGAAGCTGCTACCATCAAATATTTGCCCTCATTAGACTCCCCTCTGGAAGCGCTTTCACTGCAAGCTGCAGATTCCCTCCTAACAGCAAGCTTTAGGATAGGGTACTGAATTGTAACTTACTTTCGCCTAATAATGCGATTTTGGCAAAGAGACTATCTCCCGCAGGGAAGCTGCTACCATCAAATGTTTGCCCTCGTTAGACTCCCCTCTGGAAGCGCTTTCACTGCAAGCTGCAGATTCCCTCCTAACAGCAAGCTTTAGGATAGGGTACTGAATTGTAACTTAACTGCGGATAATAATGCGATTTTGGCAAAGAGACTATCTCCCGCAGGGAAGCTGCTACCATCAAATGTTTGCACTCATTAGACTCCCCTCTGGAAGCGCTTTCACTGCAAGCTGCAGATTCCCTCCTAACAGCAAGCTTTAGGATAGGGTACTGAATTGTAACTTACTTTAGCCTAATAATGCGATTTTGGCAAAGAGAGTATCTCCCGCAGGGAAGCTGCTACCATCAAATATTTGCCCTCGTTAGACTCCCCTCTGGAAGCGCTTTCACTGCAAGCTGCAGATTCCCTCCTAACAGCAAGCTTTAGGATAGTGTACTGAATTGTAACTTACTTTCGCCTAATAATGCGATTTTGGAAAAGAGAGTATCTCCCGCAGGGAAGCTGCTACCATCAAATGTTTGCCCTCATTAGACTACCCTGTGGAAGCGCTTTCACTGCAAGCTGCAGATTCCCTCCTAACAGCAAGCTTTAGGATAGGGTACTGAATTGTATCTTACTTTCGTCTAATAAAGCAATTTTGGCAAAGAGAATATCTCCCGCAGGGAAGCTGCTACCATCAAATGTTTGCCCTCATTAGACTCCCCTCTGGAAGCGCTTTCACTGCAAGCTGCAGATTCCCTCCTAACAGCAAGCTTTAGGATAGGGTACTGAATTGTAACTTAACTGCGGCTAATAAGGCGATTATGGCAAAGAGAATATCTCCCGCAGGGAAGCTGCTACCATCAAATATTTGCCCTCATTAGACTCCCCTCTGGAAGCGCTTTCACTGCAAGCTGCAGATTCCCTCCTAACAGCAAGCTTTAGGATAGGGTACTGAATTGTAACTTACTTTAGCCTAATAATGCGATTTTGGCAAAGAGAGTATCTCCCGCAGGGAAGCTGCTACCATCAAATGTTTCCCTCGTTAGACTCCCCTCTGGAAGCACTTTCACTGCAAGCTGCAGATTCCCTCCTAACAGCAAGCTTTAGGATAGGGTACTGAATGGTAACTTACTTTCGCCTAATAATGCGATTTTGGAAAAGAGAGTATCGCCTGCAGGGAAGCTGCTACCATCAAATGTTTCCCTCATTAGACTCCCCTCTGGAAGCGCTTTCTCTGCAAGCTGTAGATTCCCTCCTAACAGCAAGCTTCAGGATAGGGTACTGAATTGTAACTCACTTTCGCCTAATAAAGCGATTTTAGCAAAGAGAGTATCTCCCGCAGGGAAGCTGTTACCATCAAATGTTTGCCCTCATTAGACTCCCCTCTGGAAGCGCTTTCACTGCAAGCTGCAGATTCCCTCCTAACAGCAAGCTTTAGGATAGGGTCCTGAATTGTAACTTACTTTCGCCTAATAATGCGATTTTGGCAAAGAGAGTATCTCCCGCAGGGAAGCTGCTACCATCAAATATTTGCCCTCATTAGACTCTCCTCTGGAAGCGCTTTCACTGCAAGCTGCAGATTCCCTCCTAACAGCAAGCTTTAGGATAGGGTACTGAATTGTAACTTACTTTCGCCTAATAATGCGATTTTGGCAAAGAGACTATCTCCCGCAGGGAAGCTGCTACCATCAAATTTTTGCCCTCATTAGACTCCCCTCTGGAAGCGCTTTCACTGCAAGCTGCAGATTCCCTCCTAACAGCAAGCTTTAGGATAGGGTACTGAATTGTAACTTACTTTCGCCTAATAATGCGGTTTTGGCAAAGAGAGTATCTCCCGCAGGGAAGCTGCTACCATCAAATGTTTGCCCTCATTAGACTCCCCTCTTGAAGTGCTTTCACTGCAAGCTGCAGATTCCCTCCTAACAGCAAGCTTTAGCATAGGGTACTGAATTGTATCTTACTTTCGCCTAAAAATGCGATTTTGGCAAAGAGACTATCTCCCGCAGGGAAGCTGCTACCATCAAACGTTTGCCCTCATTAGACTCCCCTCTGGAAGCGCTTTCACTGCAAGCTGCAGATTCCCTCCTAACAGCAAGCTTTAGGATAGGGTACTGAATTGTAACTTAACTGCGGCTAATAAGGCGATTTTGGCAAAGAGACTATCTCCCGCAGGGAAGCTGCTACCATCAAATGTTTGCCCTCATTAGACTCCCCTCTGGAAGCGCTTTCACTGCAAGCTGCAGATTCCCTCCTAACAGCAAGCTTTAGGATAGGGTCCTGAATTGTAACTTACTTTCGCCTAATAATGCGATTTTTGAAAAGAGACTATCTCCCGCAGGGAAGCTGCTACCATCAAATATTTGCCCTCATTAGACTCTCCTCTGGAAGCGCTTTCACTGCAAGCTGCAGATTCCCTCCTAACAGCAAGCTTTAGGATAGGGTACTGAATTGTAACTTACTTTCGCCTAATAATGCGATTTTGGCAAAGAGACTATCTCCGGCAGGGAAGCTGCTACCATCAAATGCTTGCCCTCATTAGACTCCCCTCTGGAAGCGCTTTCACTGCAAGCTGCAGATTCCCTCCTAACAGCAAGCTTTAGGATAGGGTACTGAATTGTAACTTAACTGCGGCTAATAAGGCGATTATGGCAAAGAGAATATCTCCCGCAGGGAAGCTGCTACCATCAAATATTTGCCCTCATTAGACTCCCCTCTGGAAGCGCTTTCACTGCAAGCTGCAGATTCCCTCCTAACAGCAAGCTTTAGGATAGGGTACTGAATTGTATCTTACTTTCGCCTAATAATGCGATTTTGGCAAAGAGACTATCTCCCGCAGGGAAGCTGCTACCATAAAATGTTTGCCCTCGTTAGACTCCCCTCTGGAAGCGCTTTCACTGCAAGCTGCAGATTCCCTCCTAACAGCAAGCTTTAGGATAGGGTACTGAATTGTAACTTACTTTCGCCTAATAATGCGATTTTGGCAAAGAGAGTATCTCCCGCAGGGAAGCTGCTACCATCAAATGTTTGCCCTCATTAGACTCCCCTCTGGAAGCGCTTTCACTGCAAGCTGCAGATTCCCTCCTAACAGCAAGCTTTAGGATAGGGTACTGAATTGTAACTTACTTTAGCCTAATAATGCGATTTTGGCAAAGAGAGTATCTCCCGCAGGGAAGCTGCTACCATCAAATGTTTGCCCTCATTAGACTCCCCTCTGGAAGCGCTTTCACTGCAAGCTGCAGATTCCCTCCTAACAGCAAGCTTTAGGATAGGGTACTGAATGGTAACTTACTTTCGCCTAATAATGCGATTTTGGAAAAGAGAGTATCTCCCGCAGGGAAGCTGCTACCATCAAATGTTTGCCCTCGTTAGACTCCCCTCTGGAAGCGCTTTCACTGCAAGCTGCAGATTCCCTCCTAACAGCAAGCTTTAGGATAGGGTACTGAATTGAAACTTACTCTCGCCTAATAATGCGATTTTGGCAAAGAGAGTATCTCCCGCAGGGAAGCTGCTACCATCAAATGTTTGCCCTCATTAGACTCCCCTCTGGAAGCGCTTTCACTGCAAGCTGCAGATTCCCTCCTAACAGCAAGCTTTAGGATAGGGTACTGAATTGTAACTTACTTTCGCCTAATAATGCGATTTTGGCAAAGAGAGTATCTCCCGCAGGGAAGCTGCTACCATCAAATGTTTGCCCTCATTAGACTCCCCTCTGGAAGCGCTTTCACTGCAAGCTGCAGATTCCCTCCTAACAGCAAGCTTTAGGATAGGGTACTGAATTGTAACTTACTTTCGCCTAATAATGCGATTTTGGCAAAGAGACTATAACTCGCAGGGAAGCTGCTGCCACCCAATGTTTGCACTCATTAGACTCCCCTCTGGAAGCGCTTTCACTGCAAGCTGCAGATTCCCTCCTAACAGCAAGCTTTAGGATAGGGTACTGAATTGTAACTTACTTTCGCCTAATAATGCGATTTTGGCAAAGAGACTATCTCCCGCAGGGAAGCTGTTACCATCAAACGTTTGCCCTCATTAGACTCCCCTCTGGAAGCGCTTTCACTGCAAGCTGCAGATTCCCTCCTAACAGCAATCTTTAGGATAGGGTACTGAATTGTATCTTACTTTCGCCTAATAAAGC
The DNA here is from genome assembly GCF_032191515.1 of Phaenicophaeus curvirostris. Taxonomy (NCBI): domain Eukaryota; kingdom Metazoa; phylum Chordata; class Aves; order Cuculiformes; family Cuculidae; genus Phaenicophaeus; species Phaenicophaeus curvirostris. The sequence continues at coordinate 81,705 of NW_027206884.1, read as the reverse complement.
GATTTTGGCAAAGAGAGTATCTCCCGCAGGGAAGCTGCTACCATCAAATGTTTGCCCTCATTAGACTCCCCTCTGGAAGCGCTTTCACTGCAAGCTGCAGATTCCCTCCTAACAGCAAGCTTTAGGATAGGGTACTGAATTGTAACTTAACTGCGGCTAATAATGCGATTTTGGCAAAGAGACTATCTCCCGCAGGGAAGCTGCTACCATCAAATGTTTGCCCTCATTAGACTCCCCTCTGGAAGCGCTTTCACTGCAAGCTGCAGATTCCTTCCTAACAGCAAGCTTTAGGATAGGGTACTGAATTGTATCTTACTTTCGCCTAATAATGCGATTTTGGCAAAGAGAGTATCTCCCGCAGGGAAGCTGCTACCATCAAATGTTTGCCCTCGTTAGACTCCCCTCTGGAAGCGCTTTCACTGCAAGCTGCAGATTCCTTCCTAACAGCAAGCTTTAGAATAGGGTACTGAATTGTAACTTACTTTCGCATAATAATGCGATTTTGGCAAAGAGACTATAACTCGCAGGGAAGCTGCTGCCACCAAATGTTTGCCCTCATTAGACTCCCCTCTGGAAGCGCTTTCACTGCAAGCTGCAGATTCCCTCCTAACAGCAAGCTTTAGGATAGGGTACTGAATTGTATCTTACTTTAGCCTAATAATGCGCTTTTGTCAAAGAGAGTATCTCCCGCAGGGAAGCTGCTACCATCAAAAGTTTGACCTCATTAGACTCCCCTCTGGAAGCGCTTTCACTGCAAGCTGCAGATTCCCTCCTAACAGCAAGCTTTAGGATAGGGTACTGAATTGTAACTTCACTGCGGCTAATAAGCCGATTTTCGCAAACAGACTATCTCCCGCAGGGAAGCTGCTACCATCAAATGTTTGCCCTCATTAGACTCCCCTCTGGAAGCGCTTTCACTGCAAGCTGCAGATTCCCTCCTAACAGCAAGCTTTAGGATAGGGTACTGAATTGTAACTTACTTTCGCCTAATAATGCGATTTTGGCAAAGAGAGTATCTCCCGCAGGGAAGCTGCTACCATCAAATGTTTGCCCTCATTAGACTCCCCTCTGGAAGCGTTTTCACTGCAAGCTGCAGATTCCCTCCTAACAGCAAGCTTTAGGATAGGGTACGGAATTGTAACTTAACTGCGGCTAATAATTCGATTTTGGCAAAGAGAGTATCTCCCGCAGGGAAGCTGCTACCATCAAATGTTTGCCCTCATTAGACTCCCCTCTGGAAGCGCTTTCACTGCAAGCTGCAGATTCCCTCCTAACAGCAAGCTTTAGGATAGGGCACTGAATTGTAACTTCACTGCGGCTAATAAGCCGATTATGGCAAAGAGAGTATCTCCCGCAGGGAAGCTGCTACCATCAAATGTTTGCCCTCATTAGACTCCCCTCTGGAAGCGTTTTCACTGCAAGCTGCAGATTCCCTCCTAACAGCAAGCTTTAGGATAGGGTACTGAATTGTAACTTAACTGCGGCTCATAAGGCGATTTTGGCAAAGAGAGTATCTCCCGCAGGGAAGCTGCTACCATCAAATGTTTGCCCTCATTAGACTCCCCTCTGGAAGCGCTTTCACTGCAAGCTGCAGATTCCTTCCTAACAGCAAGCTTTAGGATAGGGTACTGAATTGTATCTTACTTTCGCCTAATAATGCAATTTTGGCAAAGAGACTATAACTCGCAGGGAAGCTGCTGCAACCAAATGTTTGCCCTCGTTAGACTCCCCTCTGGAAGCGCTTTCACTGCAAGCTGCAGATTTCTTCCTAACAGCAAGTTTTAGGATAGGGTACTGAATTGTAACTTACTTTCGCATAATAATGCGATTTTGGCAAAGAGAGTATCTCCCGCAGGGAAGCTGCTACCATCAAATGTTTGCCCTCGTTAGACTCCCCTCTGGAAGCGCTTTCACTGCAAGCTGTAGATTCCCTCCTAACAGCAAGCTTTAGGATAGGGTACTGAATTGTAACTTACTTGCGGCTAATAAGGCGATTTTAGCAAAGAGACTTTCTCCCGCAGGGAAGCTGCTACCATCAAATGTTTGCCCTCATTAGACTCCCCTCTGGAATTGCTTTCACTGCAAGCTGCAGATTCCTTCCTAACAACAAGCTTTAGGATAGGGTACTGAATTGTAACTTAACTGAGGCTAATAATGCGATTTTTGCAAAGAGACTATCTCCCGCAGGGAAGCTGCTACCATCAAATGTTTGCCCTCATTAGACTCCCCTCTGGAAGCGCTTTCACTGCAAGCTGCAGATTCCCTCCTAACAGCAAGCTTTAGGATAGGGTACTGAATTGTAACTTACTTTCGCCTAATAATGCGATTTTGGCAAAGAGAGTATCTCCCGCAGGGAAGCTGCTACCATCAAATGTTTGCCCTCATTAGACTCCCCTCTGGAAGCGCTTTCACTGCAAGCTGCAGATTCCCTCCTAACAGCAAGCTTTAGGATAGGGTACTGAATTGTAACTTACTTTCGCCTAATAATGCGATTTTGGCAAAGAGACTATCTCCCGCAGGGAAGCTGTTACCATCAAACGTTTGCCCTCATTAGACTCCCCTCTGGAAGCGCTTTCACTGCAAGCTGCAGATTCCCTCCTAACAGCAAGCTTTAGGATAGGGTACTGAATTGAAACTTACTTTCGCCTAGTAATGCGATTTTGGCAAAGAGAGTATCTCCCGCAGGGAAGCTGCTACCATCAAATGTTTGCCCTCATTACACTCCCCTCTGGAAGCGCTTTCACTGCAAGCTGCAGATTCCCTCCTAACAGCAAGCTTTAGGATAGGGTACTGAATTGTAACTTAACTGCGGCTAATAAGGCGATTTTGGCAAAGAGAGTATCTCCCGCAGGGAAGCTGCTACCATCAAATGTTTGCCCTCATTAGACTCCCCTCTGGAAGCGCTTTCACTGCAAGCTGCAGATTCCCTCCTAACAGCAAGCTTTAGGATAGGGTACTGAATTGTATCTTACTTTCGCCTAATAAAGAGATTTTGGCAAAGAGAGTATCTCCCGCAGGGAAGCTGCTACCATCAAATGTTTGCCCTCATTAGACTCCCCTCTGGAAGCGCTTTCACTGCAAGCTGCAGATTCCCTCCTAACAGCAAGCTTTAGGATAGGGTACTGAATTGTAACTTAACTGCGGCTAATAATGCGATTTTGGCAAAGAGACTATCTCCCGCAGGGAAGCTGCTACCATCAAATGTTTGCCCTCATTAGACTCCCCTCTGGAAGCGCTTTCACTGCAAGCTGCAGATTCCTTCCTAACAGCAAGCTTTAGAATAGGGTACTGAATTGTAACTTACTTTCGCATAATAATGCGATTTTGGCAAAGAGACTATAACTCGCAGGGAAGCTGCTGCCACCAAATGTTTGCCCTCATTAGACTCCCCTCTGGAAGCGCTTTCACTGCAAGCTGCAGATTCCCTCCTAACAGCAAGCTTTAGGATAGGGTACTGAATTGTAACTTACTTTCGCCTAATAATGCGCTTTTGTCAAAGAGAGTATCTCCCGCAGGGAAGCTGCTACCATCAAAAGTTTGACCTCATTAGACTCCCCTCTGGAAGCACTTTCACTGCAAGCTGCAGATTCCCTCCTAACAGCAAGCTTTAGGATAGGGTACTGAATTGTAACTTCACTGCGGCTAATAAGCCGATTTTCGCAAAGAGACTATCTCCCGCAGGGAAGCTGCTACCATCAAATGTTTGCCCTCATTAGACTCCCCTCTGGAAGCGTTTTCACTGCAAGCTGCAGATTCCCTCCTAACAGCAAGCTTTAGGAGAGGGTACTGAATTGTAACTTACTTTCGCCTAATAATGCGATTTTGGCAAAGAGAGTATCTCCCGCAGGGAAGCTGCTACCATCAAATGTTTGCCCTCATTAGACTCCCCTCTGGAAGCGTTTTCACTGCAAGCTGCAGATTCCCTCCTAACAGCAAGCTTTAGGGTAGGGTACGGAATTGTAACTTAACTGCGGCTAATAATGCGATTTTGGCAAAGAGAGTATCTCCCGCAGGGAAGCTGCTACCATCAAATGTTTGCCCTCATTAGACTCCCCTCTGGAAGCGCTTTCACTGCAAGCTGCAGATTCCCTCCTAACAGCAAGCTTTAGGATAGGGTACTGAATTGTAACTTACTTTCGCCTAATAATGCGATTTTGGCAAAGAGACTATAACTCGCAGGGAAGCTGCTGCCACCCAATGTTTGCCCTCATTAGACTCCCCTCTGGAAGCGCTTTCACTGCAAGCTGCAGATTCCCTCCTAACAGCAAGCTTTAGGATAGGGTACTGAATTGTAACTTACTTTCGCCTAATAATGCGATTTTGGCAAAGAGACTATCTCCCGCAGGGAAGCTGTTACCATCAAATGTTTGCCCTCATTAGACTCCCTTCTGGAAGCGCTTTCACTGCAAGCTGCAGATTCCCTCCTAACAGCAAGCTTTAGGATAGGGTACTGAATTGAAACTTACTTTCGCCTAGTAATGCGATTTTGGCAAAGAGAGTATCTCCCACAGGGAAGCTGCTACCATCAAATGTTTGCCCTCATTAGACTCCCCTCTGGAAGCGCTTTCACTGCAAGCTGCAGATTCCCTCCTAACAGCAAGCTTTAGGATAGGGTACTGAATTGTATCTTAACTGCGGCTAATAAGGCGATTATGGCAAAGAGAGTATCTCCCGCAGGGAAGCTGCTACCATCAAATGTTTGCCCTCATTAGACTCCCCTCTGGAAGCGCTTTCACTGCAAGCTGCAGATTCCCTCCTAACAGCAATCTTTAGGATAGGGTACTGAATTGTATCTTACTTTCGACTAATAAAGCGATTTTGGCAAAGAGAGTATCTCCCGCAGGGAAGCTGCTACCATCAAATGTTTGCCCTCATTAGACTCCCCTCTGGAAGCGCTTTCACTGCAAGCTGCAGATTCCCTCCTAACAGCAAGCTTTAGGATAGGGTACTGAATTGTAACTTAACTGCGGCTAATAATGCGATTTTGGCAAAGAGACTATCTCCCGCAGGGAAGCTGCTACCATCAAATGTTTGCCCTCATTAGACTCCCCTCTGGAAGCGCTTTCACTGCAAGCTGCAGATTCCTTCCTAACAGCAAGCTTTAGGATAGTGTACTGAATTGTATCTTACTTTCGCCTAATAATGCGATTTTGGCAAAGAGAGTATCTCCCGCAGGGAAGCTGCTACCATCAAATGTTTGCCCTCATTAGACTCCCCTCTGGAAGCGCTTTCACTGCAAGCTGCAGATTCCCTCCTAACAGCAAGCTTTAGCATAGGGTACTGAATTGTAACTTACTTTCGCCTAATAATGCGATTTTGGAAAAGAGACTATCTCCCGCAGGGAAGCTGCTACCATCAAATGTTTGCCCTCATTAGACTCCCCTCTGGAAGCGCTTTCACTGCAAGCTGCAGATTCCCTCGTAACAGCAAGCTTTAGGATAGGGTACTTAATTGTAACATAACTGCGGCTAATAAGGCGATATTGGAAAAGAGACTATCTCCCGCAGGGAAGCTGCTACCATCAAATGTTTGCCCTCATTAGACTCCCCTCTGGAAGCGCTTTCACTGCAAGCTGCAGATTCCCTCCTAACAGCAAGCTTTAGGATAGTGTACTGAATTGTATCTTTCTGTCGCCTAATAATGCGATTTTTGCAAAGAGACTGTCTCCCGCAGGGAAGATGTTACCATCAAACGTTTGCCCTCATTAGACTCCCCTCTGGAAGCGTTTTCACTGCAAGCTGCAGATTCCCTCCTAACAGCAAGCTTTAGGATAGGGTACTGAATTGTAACTTAACTGCGGCTCATAAGGCGATTTTGGCAAAGAGAGTATATCCCGCAGGGAAGCTGCTACCATCAAATGTTTGCCCTCATTAGACTCCCCTCTGGAAGCGCTTTCACTGCAAGCTGCAGATTCCTTCCTAACAGCAAGCTTTCGGATAGGGTACTGAATTGTAACTTACTTTCGCCTAATAATGCGATTTTGGAAAAGAGACTATCTCCCAGAGGGAAGCTGCTACCATCAAATGTTTGCCCTCATTAGACTCCCCTCTGGAAGCGCTTTCACTGCAAGCTGCAGATTCCTTCCTAACAGCAAGCTTTAGAATAGGGTACTGAATTGTAACTTACTTTCGCCTAATAATGCGATTTTGGCAAAGAGACTATAACTCGCAGGGAAGCTGCTTCCACCAAATGTTTGCCCTCATTAGACTCCCCTCTGGAAGCGCTTTCACTGCAAGCTGCAGATTCCCTCCTAACAGCAAGCTTTAGGATAGGGTACTGAATTGTAACTTCACTGCGGCTAATAAGCCGATTTTCGCAAAGAGACTATCTCCCGCAGGGAAGCTGCTACCATCAAAGGTTTGCCCTCATTAGACTCCCCTCTGGAAGCGCTTTCACTGCAAGCTGCAGATTCCCTCCTAACAGCAAGCTTTAGGATAGGGTACTGAATTGTAACTTACTTTCGCCTAATAATGCGATTTTGGCAAAGAGAGTATCTCCCGCAGGGAAGCTGTTACCATCAAAAGTTTGCCCTCATTAGACTCTCCTCTGGAAGCGCTTTCACTGCAAGCTGCAGATTCCCTCCTAACAGCAAGCTTTAGGATAGGGTACTTAATTGTAACATAACTGCGGCTAACAAGGCGATATTGGAAAAGAGACTATCTCCCGCAGGGAAGCTGCTACCATCAAATGTTTGCCCTCATTAGACTCCCCTCTGGAAGCGCTTTCACTGCAAGCTGCAGATTCCCTCCTAACAGCAAGCTTTAGGATAGGGTACTGAATTGTAACTTACTTTCGCCTAATAATGCGATTATAGCAAAGAGAGTATCTCCCGCAGGGAAGCTGCTACCATCAAATGTTTGCCCTCATTAGACTCCCCTCTGGAATTGCTTTCACTGCAAGCTGCAGATTCCTTCCTAACAGCAAGCTTTAGGATAGGGTACTGAATTGTAACTTAACTGAGGCTAATAATGCGATTTTGGAAAAGAGACTATAACTCGCAGGGAAGCTGCTGCCACCCAATGTTTGCCCTCATTAGACTCCCCTCTGGAAGCGCTTTCACTGCAAGCTGCAGATTCCCTCCTAACAGCAAGCTTTAGGATAGGGTACTGAATTGTAACTTACTTTCGCCTAATAATGCGATTTTGGCAAAGAGAGTATCTCCCGCAGGGAAGCTGCTACCATCAAATGTTTGCCCTTGTTAGACTCCCCTCTGGAAGCGCTTTCACTGCAAGCTGCAGATTCCCTCCTAACAGCAAGCTTTAGGATAGGGTACTGAATTGTAACTTACTTTCGCCTAATAATGCGATTATAGCAAAGAGAGTATCTCCCGCAGGGAAGCTGCTACCATCAAATGTTTGCCCTCATTAGACTCCCCTCTGGAAGCGCTTTCACTGCAAGCTGCATATTCCCTCCTAACAGCAAGCTTTAGGATAGGGTACTGAATTGTAACTTAACTGCGGCTAATAAGGCGATTTTGGCAAAGAGACTATCTCCCGCAGGGAAGCTGCTACCATCAAATGTTTGCCCTCATTAGACTCCCCTCTGGAAGCGCTTTCACTGCAAGCTGCAGATTCCCTCCTAACAGCAAGCTTTAGGATAAGGTACTGAATTGTAACTTACTTTCGCCTAATAATGCGATTTTGGCAAAGAGACTATAACTCACAGGGAAGCTGCTGCCACCATATGTTTGCCCTCATTAGACTCCCCTCTGGAAGCGCTTTCACTGCAAGCTGCAGATTCCCTCCTAACAGCAACCTTTGGATAGGGTACTGAATTGTATCTTTCTGTCGCCTAATAATGGGATTTTGGCAAAGAGAGTATCTCCCGCAGGGAAGATGTTACCATCAAACGTTTGCCCTCATTAGACTCCCCTCTGGAAGCGTTTTCACTGCAAGCTGCAGATTCCCTCCTAACAGCAAGCTTTAGGATAGGGTACTGAATTGTAACTTAACTGCGGCTCATAAGGCGATTTTGGCAAAGAGACTATCTCCCGCAGGGAAGCTGCTACCATCAAATGTTTGCCCTCGTTAGACTGCCCTCTGGAAGCGCTTTCACTGCAAGCTGCAGATTCCCTCCTAACAGCAAGCTTTAGGATAGGGTACTGAATTGTAACTTACTTCCGCCTAATAATGCGATTTTGGCAAAGAGACTATAACTCTCATGAAGCTGCTGCCACCAAATGTTTGCCCTCATTAGACTCCCCTCTGGAAGCGCTTTCACTGCAAGCTGCAGATTCCCTCCTAACAGCAAGCTTTAGGATAGGGTACTGAATTGTAACTTACTGTCGCTTAATAATGCGATTTTGGCAAAGAGAGTATCTCCCGCAGGGAAGCTGCTACCATCAAATGTTTGCCCTCATTAGACTCCCCTCTGGAAGCGCTTTCACTGCAAGCTGCAGATTCCCTCCTAACAGCAAGCTTTAGGATAGGGTACTGAATTGTAACTTACTTTCACATAATAATGCGATTTTGGCAAAGAGAGTATCACCCGCAGGGAAGCTGCTAACATCAAATGTTTGCCCTCATTAGACTCCCCTCTGGAAGCGCTTTCACTGCAAGCTGCAGATTCCTTCCTAACAGCAAGCTTTAGGATAGGGTACTGAATTGTAACTTAACTGCGGCTAATAAGGCGATTTTGGCAGAGAGTATCTCCCGCAGGGAAGCTGCTACCATCAAATTTTTGCCCTCGTTAGACTCCCCTCTGGAAGCGCTTTCACTGCAAGCTGCAGATTCCCTCCTAACAGCAACTTTAGGTTAGGGTACTGAATTGTAACTTACTTTCGCCTAATAATGCGATTTTGGCAAAGAGAGTATCTCCCGCATGGAAGCTGCTACCATCAAATGTTTGCCCTCATTAGACTCCCCTCTGGAAGCGCTTTCACTGCAAGCTGCAGATTCCCTCCTAACAGCAAGCTTTAGGATAGGGTACTGAATTGTAACTTACTTTCGCCTAATAATGCGATTTTGGCAAAGAGAGTATCTCCCGCAGGGAAGCTGCTACCATCAAATGTTTGCCCTCATTAGACTCCCCTCTGGAAGCGCTTTCACTGCAAGCTGCAGATTCCCTCCTAACTGCAACTTTAGGTTAGGGTACTGAATTGTAACTTACTTTCGCCTAATAATGCGATTTTGGCAAAGAGAGTATCTCCCGCAGGGAAGCTGCTACCATCAAATGTTTGCCCTCATTAGACTCCCCTCTGGAAGCGCTTTCACTGCAAGCTGCAGATTCCCTCCTAACAGCAAGCTTTAGGATAGGGTACTGAATTGTAACTTACTTTCGCCTAATAATGCGATTTTGGCAAAGAGAGTATCTCCCGCAGGGAAGCTGCTACCATCAAATGTTTGCCCTCGTTAGACTCCCCTCTGGAAGCGCTTTCACTGCAAGCTGCAGATTCCCTCCTAACAGCAAATTTAGGATAGGGTACTGAATTGTAACTTACTTTCGCCTAATAAGGCGATATTGGCAATGAGAGTATATCTTGCAGGGAAGCTGCTACCATCAAATGTTTGCCCTCATTAGACTCCCCTCTGGAAGCGCTTTCACTGCAAGCTGCAGATTCCCTCCTAACAGCAAGCTTTAGGATAGGGTACTGAATTGTAACTTACTTTCGCCTAATAAAGCGATTTTGGCAAAGAGAGTATCTCCCGCAGGGAAGCTGCTACCATCAAATGTTTGCCCTCATTACACTCCCCTCTGGAAGCGCTTTCACTGCAAGCTGCAGATTCCCTCCTAACAGCAAGCTTTAGGATAGGGTACGGAATGGTAACTTACTTTCGCCTAATAATGCGATTTTGGCAAAGAGAGTATCTCCCGCAGGGAAGCTGCTACCATCAAATGTTTGCCCTCATTAGACTCCCCTCTGGAAGCACTTTCACTGCAAGCTGCAGATTCCCTCCTAACAGCAAGCTTTAGGATAGGGTACTGAATTGTAACTTAACTGCGGCTAATAAGGCGATTTTGGCAAAGAGAATATCTCCCGCAGGGAAGATGCTACCATCAAATATTTGCCCTCATTAGACTCCCCTCTGGAAGCGCTTTCACTGCAAGCTGCAGATTCCCTCCTAACAGCAAGCTTTAGGATAGGGTACTGAATTGTAACTTACTTTCGCCTAATAAGGCGATATTGGCAATGAGAGTATATCTTGCAGGGAAGCTGCTACCATCAAATGTTTGCCCTCATTAGACTCCCCTCTGGAAGCGCTTTCACTGCAAGCTGCAGATTCCCTCCTAACAGCAAGCTTTAGGATAGGGTACTGAATTGTAACTTACTTTCGCCTAATAATGCGATTATGGCAAGGAGACTATCTCCCGCAGGGAAGCTGCTACCATCAAATGTTTGCCCTCATTAGACTCCCCTCTGGAAGCGCTTTCACTGCAAGCTGCAGATTCCCTCCTAACAGCAAGCTTTAGGATAGGGTACTGAATTGTAACTTAACAGCGGCTAATAAGGCGATTTTTGCAAAGAGAATATCTCCCGCAGGGAAGCTGCTACCATCAAATGTTTGCCCTCATTAGACTCCCCTCTGGAAGCGCTTTCACTGCAAGCTGCAGATTCCCTCCTAACAGCAATCTTTAGGACACGGTACTGAATTGTAACTTACTTTCGCCTAATAATGCGATTTTGGCAAAGAGAGTATCTCCCGCAGGGAAGCTGCTACCATCAAATGTTTGAACTCATTACACTCCCCTCTGGAAGCGCTTTCACTGCAAGCTGCGGATTCCCTCCTAACAGCAAGCTTTAGGAAAGGGTTCTGAATTGTAACTTACTTTCGCCTAATAATGCGATTTTGGCAAAGAGAGTATCTCCCGCAGGGAAGGCTCTACCATCAAATGTTTGCCCTCATTAGACTCCCCTCTGGAAGCGCTTTCACTGCAAGCTGCAGATTCCCTCCTAACAGCAAGCTTTAGGATAGGGTACTGAATTGTAACTTACTTTCGCATAATAATGCGATTTTGGCAAAGAGAGTATCTCCCGCAGGGAAGCTGCTACCATCAAATGTTTGCCCTCATTAGACTTCCCTCTGGAAGCGCTTTCACTGCAAGCTGCAGATTCCCTCCTAACAGCAAGCTTTAGGATAGGGTACTGAATTGTATCTTACTTTCGCCTAAAAAAGCGATTTTGGCAAAGAGAGTATCTCCCGCAGGGAATCTGCTACCATCAAATGTTTGCCCTCATTAGACTCCCCTCTGGAAGCGCTTTCACTGCAAGCTGCAGATTCCCTCCTAACAGCAAGCTTTAGGATAGGGTACTGAATTGTATCTTACTTTCGCCTAATAAAGCGATTTTGGCAAAGAGAGTATCTCCCGCAGGGAAGCTGCTACCATCAAATGTTTGCCCTCATTAGACTCCCCTCTGGAAGCGCTTTCACTGCAAGCTGCAGATTCCCTCCTAACAGCAAGCTTTAGGATAGGGTACTGAATTGTAACTTACTTTCGCCTAATAATGCGATTTTGGAAAAGAGACTATCTCCCGCAGGGAAGCTGCTACCATCAAATGTTTGCCCTCATTAGACTCCCCTCTGGAAGCGCTTTCACTGCAAGCTGCAGATTCCTTCCTAACAGCAAGCTTTAGAATAGGGTACTGAATTGTAACTTACTTTCGCCTAATAATGCGATTTTGGCAAAGAGACTATAACTCGCAGGGAAGCTGCTTCCACCAAATGTTTGCCCTCATTAGACTCCCCTCTGGAAGCGCTTTCACTGCAAGCTGCAGATTCCCTCCTAACAGCAAGCTTTAGGATAGGGTACTGAATTGTAACTTCACTGCGGCTAATAAGCCGATTTTCGCAAAGAGACTATCTCCCGCAGGGAAGCTGCTACCATCAAATGTTTGCCCTCATTAGACTCCCCTCTGGAAGCGCTTTCACTGCAAGCTGCAGATTCCCTCCTAACAGCAAGCTTTAGGATAGGGTACTGAATTGTAACTTACTTTCGCCTAATAATGCGATTTTGGCAAAGAGAGTATCTCCCGCAGGGAAGCTGTTACCATCAAAAGTTTGCCCTCATTAGACTCTCCTCTGGAAGCGCTTTCACTGCAAGCTGCAGATTCCCTCCTAACAGCAAGCTTTAGGATAGGGTACTTAATTGTAACATAACTGCGGCTAATAAGGCGATATTGGAAAAGAGATTATCTCCCGCAGGGAAGCTGCTACCATCAAATGTTTGCCCTCATTAGACTCCCCTCTGGAAGCGCTTTCACTGCAAGCTGCAGATTCCCTCCTAACAGCAAGCTTTAGGATAGTGTACTGAATTGTATCTTTCTGTCGCCTAATAATGCGATTTTTGCAAAGAGACTGTCTCCCGCAGGGAAGATGTTACCATCAAATGTTTGCCCTCATTAGACTCCCCTCTGGAAGCGTTTTCACTGCAAGCTGCAGATTCCCTCCTAACAGCAAGCTTTAGGATAGGGTACTGAATTGTAACTTAACTGCGGCTCATAAGGCGATTTTGGCAAAGAGAGTATATCCCGCAGGGAAGCTGCTACCATCAAATGTTTGCCCTCATTAGACTCCCCTCTGGAAGCGCTTTCACTGCAAGCTGCAGATTCCTTCCTAACAGCAAGCTTTAGAATAGGGTACTGAATTGTAACTTACTTTCGCCTAATAATGCGATTTTGGCAAAGAGACTATAACTCGCAGGGAAGCTGCTTCCACCAAATGTTTGCCCTCATTAGACTCCCCTCTGGAAGCGCTTTCACTGCAAGCTGCAGATTCCCTCCTAACAGCAAGCTTTAGGATAGGGTACTGAATTGTAACTTACTTTCGCCTAATAATGCGATTTTGGCAAAGAGAGTATCTCCCGCAGGGAAGCTGTTACCATCAAAAGTTTGCCCTCATTAGACTCTCCTCTGGAAGCGCTTTCACTGCAAGCTGCAGATTCCCTCCTAACAGCAAGCTTTAGGATAGGGTACTTAATTGTAACATAACTGCGGCTAACAAGGCGATATTGGAAAAGAGACTATCTCCCGCAGGGAAGCTGCTACCATCAAATGTTTGCCCTCATTAGACTCCCCTCTGGAAGCGCTTTCACTGCAAGCTGCAGATTCCCTCCTAACAGCAAGCTTTAGGATAGGGTACTGAATTGTAACTTACTTTCGCCTAATAATGCGATTATAGCAAAGAGAGTATCTCCCGCAGGGAAGCTGCTACCATCAAATGTTTGCCCTCATTAGACTCCCCTCTGGAATTGCTTTCACTGCAAGCTGCAGATTCCTTCCTAACAGCAAGCTTTAGGATAGGGTACTGAATTGTAACTTAACTGAGGCTAATAATGCGATTTTGGCAAAGAGAGTATCTCCCGCAGGGAAGCTGCTACCATCAAATGTTTGCCCTCATTAGACTCCCCTCTGGAAGCGCTTTCACTGCAAGCTGCAGATTCCTTCCTAACAGCAAGTTTTAGGATAGGGTACTGAATTGTAACTTACTTTCGCCTAATAAGGCGATTTTGGCAAAGAGAGTATCTCCCGCAGGGAAGCTGCTACCATCAAATGTTTGCCCTCGTTAGACTCCCCTCTGGAAGCGCTTTCACTGCAAGCTGTAGATTCCCTCCTAACAGCAAGCTTTAGGATAGGGTACTGAATTGTAACTTAACTGCGGCTAATAAGGCGATTTTGGCAAAGAGACTATCTCCCGCAGGGAAGCTGCTACCATCAAATGTTTGCCCTCATTAGACTCCCCTCTGGAATTGCTTTCACTGCAAGCTGCAGATTCCTTCCTAACAACAAGCTTTAGGATAGGGTACTGAATTGTAACTTAACTGAGGCTAATAATGCGATTTTGGCAAAGAGACTATCTCCCGCAGGGAAGCTGCTACCATCAAATGTTTGCCCTCATTAGACTCCCCTCTGGAAGCGCTTTCACTGCAAGCTGCAGATTCCCTCCTAACAGCAAGCTTTAGGATAGGGTACTGAATTGTAACTTACTTTCGCCTAATAATGCGATTTTGGCAAAGAGAGTATCTCCCGCAGGGAAGCTGCTACCATCAAATGTTTGCCCTCATTAGACTCCCCTCTGGAAGCGCTTTCACTGCAAGCTGCAGATTCCCTCCTAACAGCAAGCTTTAGGATAGGGTACTGAATTGTAACTTACTTTCGCCTAATAATGCGATTTTGGCAAAGAGACTATAACTCGCAGGGAAGCTGCTGCCACCCAATGTTTGCCCTCATTAGACTCCCCTCTGGAAGCGCTTTCACTGCAAGCTGCAGATTCCCTCCTAACAGCAAGCTTTAGGATAGGGTACTGAATTGTAACTTACTTTCGCCTAATAATGCGATTTTGGCAAAGAGAGTATCTCACGCAGGGAAGCTGTTACCATCAAACGTTTGCCCTCATTAGACTCCCTTCTGGAAGCGCTTTCACTGCAAGCTGCAGATTCCCTCCTAACAGCAAGCTTTAGGATAGGGTACTGAATTGAAACTTACTTTCGCCTAGTAATGCGATTTTGGCAAAGAGAGTATCTCCCACAGGGAAGCTGCTACCATCAAATGTTTGCCCTCATTACACTCCCCTCTGGAAGCGCTTTCACTGCAAGCTGCAGATTCCCTCCTAACAGCAAGCTTTAGGATAGGGTACTGAATTGTAACTTAACTGCGGCTACTAAGGCGATTTTGGCAAAGAGAGTATCTCCCGCAGGGAAGCTGCTACCATCAAATGTTTGCCCTCATTAGACTCCCCTCTGGAAGCACTTTCACTGCAAGCTGCAGATTCCCTCCTAACAGCAAGCTTTAGGATAGGGTACTGAATTGTATCTTACTTTCGCCTAATAAAGCGATTTTGGCAAAGAGAGTATCTCCCGCAGGGAAGCTGCTACCATCAAATGTTTGCCCTCATTAGACTCCCCTCTGGAAGCGCTTTCACTGCAAGCTGCAGATTCCCTCCTAACAGCAAGCTTTAGGATAGTGTACTGAATTGTAACTTACTTTCGCCTAATAATGCGATTTTGGAAAAGAGACTATCTCCCGCAGGGAAGCTGCTACCATCAAATGTTTGCCCTCATTAGACTCCCCTCTGGAAGCGCTTTCACTGCAAGCTGCAGATTCCTTCCTAACAGCAAGCTTTAGAATAGGGTACTGAATTGTAACTTACTTTCGCCTAATAATGCGATTTTGGCAAAGAGACTATAACTCGCAGGGAAGCTGCTTCCACCAAATGTTTGCCCTCATTAGACTCCCCTCTGGAAGCGCTTTCACTGCAAGCTGCAGATTCCCTCCTAACAGCAAGCTTTAGGATAGGGTACTGAATTGTAACTTCACTGCGGCTAATAAGCCGATTTTCGCAAAGAGACTATCTCCCGCAGGGAAGCTGCTACCATCAAATGTTTGCCCTCATTAGACTCCCCTCTGGAAGCGCTTTCACTGCAAGCTGCAGATTCCCTCCTAACAGCAAGCTTTAGGATAGGGTACTGAATTGTAACTTACTTTCGCCTAATAATGCGATTTTGGCAAAGAGAGTATCTCCCGCAGGGAAGCTGTTACCATCAAAAGTTTGCCCTCATTAGACTCTCCTCTGGAAGCGCTTTCACTGCAAGCTGCAGATTCCCTCCTAACAGCAAGCTTTAGGATAGGGTACTTAATTGTAACATAACTGCGGCTAACAAGGCGATATTGGAAAAGAGACTATCTCCCGCAGGGAAGCTGCTACCATCAAATGTTTGCCCTCATTAGACTCCCCTCTGGAAGCGCTTTCACTGCAAGCTGCAGATTCCCTCCTAACAGCAAGCTTTAGGATAGGGTACTGAATTGTAACTTACTTTCGCCTAATAATGCGATTATAGCAAAGAGAGTATCTCCCGCAGGGAAGCTGCTACCATCAAATGTTTGCCCTCATTAGACTCCCCTCTGGAATTGCTTTCACTGCAAGCTGCAGATTCCTTCCTAACAGCAAGCTTTAGGATAGGGTACTGAATTGTAACTTAACTGAGGCTAATAATGCGATTTTGGCAAAGAGAGTATCTCCCGCAGGGAAGCTGCTACCATCAAATGTTTGCCCTCATTAGACTCCCCTCTGGAAGCGCTTTCACTGCAAGCTGCAGATTCCCTCCTAACAGCAAGCTTTAGGATAGGGTACTGAATTGTAACTTACTTTCGCCTAATAATGCGATTTTGGCAAAGAGAGTATCTCCCGCAGGGAAGCTGCTACCATCAAATGTTTGCCCTCATTAGACTCCCCTCTGGAAGCGCTTTCACGGCAAGCTGCAGATTCCTTCCTAACAGCAAGCTTTAGGATAGGGTACTGAATTGTAACTTACTTTCGCCTAATAATGCGATTTTGGAAAAGAGACTATAACTCGCAGGGAAGCTGCTGCCACCCAATGTTTGCCCTCATTAGACTCCCCTCTGGAAGCGCTTTCACTGCAAGCTGCAGATTCCCTCCTAACAGCAAGCTTTAGGATAGGGTACTGAATTGTAACTTACTTTCGCCTAATAATGCGATTTTGGCAAAGAGAGTATCTCCCGCAGGGAAGCTGCTACCATCAAATGTTTGCCCTCGTTAGACTCCCCTCTGGAAGCGCTTTCACTGCAAGCTGCAGATTCCCTCCTAACAGCAAGCTTTAGGATAGGGTACTGAATTGTAACTTACTTTCGCCTAATAATGCGATTATAGCAAAGAGAGTATCTCCCGCAGGGAAGCTGCTACCATCAAATGTTTGCCCTCATTAGACTCCCCTCTGGAAGCGCTTTCACTGCAAGCTGCATATTCCCTCCTAACAGCAAGCTTTAGGATAGGGTACTGAATTGTAACTTAACTGCGGCTAATAAGGCGATTTTGGCAAAGAGACTATCTCCCGCAGGGAAGCTGCTACCATCAAATGTTTGCCCTCATTAGACTCCCCTCTGGAAGCGCTTTCACTGCAAGCTGCAGATTCCCTCCTAACAGCAAGCTTTAGGATAGGGTACTGAATTGTAACTTACTTTCGCCTAATAATGCGATTTTGGCAAAGAGACTATAACTCACAGGGAAGCTGCTGCCACTATATGTTTGCCCTCATTAGACTCCCCTCTGGAAGCGCTTTCACTGCAAGCTGCAGATTCCCGCCTAACAGCAACCTTTGGATAGGGTACTGAATTGTATCTTTCTGTCGCCAAATAATGCGATTTTTGCAAAGAGACTGTCTCCCGCAGGGAAGATGTTACCATCAAACGTTTGCCCTCATTAGACTCCCCTCTGGAAGCGCTTTCACTGCAAGCTGCAGATTCCCTCCTAACAGCAAGCTTTAGGATAGGGTACTGAATTGAAACTTACTTTCGCCTAGTAATGCGATTTTGGCAAAGAGAGTATCTCCCACAGGGAAGCTGCTACCATCAAATGTTTGCCCTCATTACACTCCCCTCTGGAAGCGCTTTCACTGCAAGCTGCAGATTCCCTCCTAACAGCAAGCTTTAGGATAGGGTACTGAATTGTAACTTAACTGCGGCTACTAAGGCGATTTTGGCAAAGAGAGTATCTCCCGCAGGGAAGCTGCTACCATCAAATGTTTGCCCTCATTAGACTCCCCTCTGGAAGCGCTTTCACTGCAAGCTGCAGATTCCCTCCTAACAGCAAGCTTTAGGATAGGGTACTTAATTGTAACATAACTGCGGCTAATAAGGCGATATTGGAAAAGAGATTATCTCCCGCAGGGAAGCTGCTACCATCAAATGTTTGCCCTCATTAGACTCCCCTCTGGAAGCGCTTTCACTGCAAGCTGCAGATTCCCTCCTAACAGCAAGCTTTAGGATAGTGTACTGAATTGTATCTTTCTGTCGCCTAATAATGCGATTTTTGCAAAGAGACTGTCTCCCGCAGGGAAGATGTTACCATCAAACGTTTGCCCTCATTAGACTCCCCTCTGGAAGCGTTTTCACTGCAAGCTGCAGATTCCCTCCTAACAGCAAGCTTTAGGATAGGGTACTGAATTGTAACTTAACTGCGGCTCATAAGGCGATTTTGGCAAAGAGAGTATATCCCGCAGGGAAGCTGCTACCATCAAATGTTTGCCCTCATTAGACTCCCCTCTGGAAGCGCTTTCACTGCAAGCTGCAGATTCCTTCCTAACAGCAAGCTTTAGAATAGGGTACTGAATTGTAACTTACTTTCGCCTAATAATGCGATTTTGGCAAAGAGACTATAACTCGCAGGGAAGCTGCTTCCACCAAATGTTTGCCCTCATTAGACTCCCCTCTGGAAGCGCTTTCACTGCAAGCTGCAGATTCCCTCCTAACAGCAAGCTTTAGGATAGGGTACTGAATTGTAACTTCACTGCGGATAATAAGCCGATTTTCGCAAAGAGACTATCTCCCGCAGGGAAGCTGCTACCATCAAATGTTTGCCCTCATTAGACTCCCCTCTGGAAGCGCTTTCACTGCAAGCTGCAGATTCCCTCCTAACAGCAAGCTTTAGGATAGGGTACTGAATTGTAACTTACTTTCGCCTAATAATGCGATTTTGGCAAAGAGAGTATCTCCCGCAGGGAAGCTGTTACCATCAAAAGTTTGCCCTCATTAGACTCTCCTCTGGAAGCGCTGTCACTGCAAGCTGCAGATTCCCTCCTAACAGCAAGCTTTAGGATAGGGTACTTAATTGTAACATAACTGCGGCTAACAAGGCGATATTGGAAAAGAGACTATCTCCCGCAGGGAAGCTGCTACCATCAAATGTTTGCCCTCATTAGACTCCCCTCTGGAAGCGCTTTCACGGCAAGCTGCAGATTCCTTCCTAACAGCAAGCTTTAGGATAGGGTACTGAATTGTAACTTACTTTCGCCTAATAATGCGATTTTGGAAAAGAGACTATAACTCGCAGGGAAGCTGCTGCCACCCAATGTTTGCCCTCATTAGACTCCCCTCTGGAAGCGCTTTCACTGCAAGCTGCAGATTCCCTCCTAACAGCAAGCTTTAGGATAGGGTACTGAATTGTAACTTACTTTCGCCTAATAATGCGATTTTGGCAAAGAGAGTATCTCCCGCAGGGAAGCTGCTACCATCAAATGTTTGCCCTCGTTAGACTCCCCTCTGGAAGCGCTTTCACTGCAAGCTGCAGATTCCCTCCTAACAGCAAGCTTTAGGATAGGGTACTGAATTGTAACTTACTTTCGCCTAATAATGCGATTATAGCAAAGAGAGTATCTCCCGCAGGGAAGCTGCTACCATCAAATGTTTGCCCTCATTAGACTCCCCTCTGGAAGCGCTTTCACTGCAAGCTGCATATTCCCTCCTAACAGCAAGCTTTAGGATAGGGTACTGAATTGTAACTTAACTGCGGCTAATAAGGCGATTTTGGCAAAGAGACTATCTCCCGCAGGGAAGCTGCTACCATCAAATGTTTGCCCTCATTAGACTCCCCTCTGGAAGCGCTTTCACTGCAAGCTGCAGATTCCCTCCTAACAGCAAGCTTTAGGATAGGGTACTGAATTGTAACTTACTTTCGCCTAATAATGCGATTTTGGCAAAGAGAGTATCTCCCGCAGGGAAGCTGCTACCATCAAATGTTTGCCCTCATTAGACTCCCCTCTGGAAGCGCTTTCACGGCAAGCTGCAGATTCCTTCCTAACAGCAAGCTTTAGGATAGGGTACTGAATTGTAACTTACTTTCGCCTAATAATGCGATTTTGGAAAAGAGACTATAACTCGCAGGGAAGCTGCTGCCACCCAATGTTTGCCCTCCTTAGACTCCCCTCTGGGAGCGCTTTCACTGCAAGCTGCAGATTCCCTCCTAACAGCAAGCTTTAGGATAGGGTACTGAATTGTAACTTACTTTCGCCTAATAATGCGATTTTGGCAAAGAGAGTATCTCCCGCAGGGAAGCTGCTACCATCAAATGTTTGCCCTCGTTAGACTCCCCTCTGGAAGCGCTTTCACTGCAAGCTGCAGATTCCCTCCTAACAGCAAGCTTTAGGATAGGGTACTGAATTGTAACTTACTTTCGCCTAATAATGCGATTATAGCAAAGAGAGTATCTCCCGCAGGGAAGCTGCTACCATCAAATGTTTGCCCTCATTAGACTCCCCTCTGGAAGCGCTTTCACTGCAAGCTGCATATTCCCTCCTAACAGCAAGCTTTAGGATAGGGTACTGAATTGTAACTTAACTGCGGCTAATAAGGCGATTTTGGCAAAGAGACTATCTCCCGCAGGGAAGCTGCTACCATCAAATGTTTGCCCTCATTAGACTCCCCTCTGGAAGCGCTTTCACTGCAAGCTGCAGATTCCCTCCTAACAGCAAGCTTTAGGATAGGGTACTGAATTGTAACTTACTTTCGCCTAATAATGCGATTTTGGCAAAGAGACTATAACTCACAGGGAAGCTGCTGCCACTATATTTTTGCCCTCATTAGACTCCCCTCTGGAAGCGCTTTCACTGCAAGCTGCAGATTCCCGCCTAACAGCAACCTTTGGATAGGGTACTGAATTGTATCTTTCTGTCGCCTAATAATGCGATTTTTGCAAAGAGACTGTCTCCCGCAGGGAAGATGTTACCATCAAACGTTTGCCCTCATTAGACTCCCCTCTGGAAGCGTTTTCACTGCAAGCTGCAGATTCCCTCCTAACAGCAAGCTTTAGGATAGGGTACTGAATTGTAACTTACTTTAGCCTAATAATGCGATTTTGGCAAAGAGAGTATCTCCCGCAGGGAAGCTGCTACCATCAAATGTTTGCCCTCATTAGACTCCCCTCTGGAAGCGCTTTCACTGCAAGCTGCAGATTCCCTCCTAACAGCAAGCTTTAGGATAGGGTACTGAATTGTAACTTACTTTCGCCTAATAATGCGATTTTGGCAAAGAGAGTATCTCCCGCAGGGAAGCTGCTACCATCAAATGTTTGCCCTCATTAGACTCCCCTCTGGAAGCGCTTTCACTGCAAGCTGCAGATTCCCTCCTAACAGCAAGCTTTAGGATAGGGTACTGAATTGTAACTTACTTTAGCCTAATAATGCGATTTTGGAAAAGAGAGTATCTCCCGCAGGGAAGCTGCTACCATCAAATGTTTGCCCTCATTAGACTCCCCTCTGGAAGCGCTTTCACTGCAAGCTGCAGATTCCCTCCTAACAGCAAGCTTTAGGATAGGGTACTGAATGGTAACTTATTTTCGCCTAATAATGCGATTTTGGCAAAGAGAGTATCTCCCGCAGGGAAGCTGCTACCATCAAATGTTTGCCCTCGTTAGACTCCCCTCTGGAAGCGCTTTCACTGCAAGCTGCAGATTCCCTCCTAACAGCAAGCTTTAGGATAGGGTACTGAATTGAAACTTACTCTCGCCTAATAATGCGATTTTGGCAAAGAGAGTATCTCCCGCAGGGAAGCTGCTACCATCAAATGTTTGCCCTCATTAGACTCCCCTCTGGAAGCGCTTTCACTGCAAGCTGCAGATTCCCTCCTAACAGCAAGCTTTAGGATAGGGTACTGAATTGTAACTCACTTTCGCCTAATAAAGCGATTTTGGCAAAGAGAGTATCTCCCGCAGGGAAGCTGCTACCATCAAATGTTTGCCCTCATTAGACTCCCCTCTGGAAGCGCTTTCACTGCAAGCTGCAGATTCCCTCCTAACAGCAAGCTTTAGGATAGGGTACTGAATTGTAACTTACTTTCGCCTAATAATGCGATTTTGGCAAAGAGACTATCTCCCGCAGGGAAGCTGCTACCATCAAATGTTTGCCCTCATTAGACTCCCCTCTTGAAGCGCTTTCACTGCAAGCTCCAGATTCCCTCCTAACAGCAAGCTTTAGGATAAGGTACTGAATTGTAACTTACTTTCGCCTAATAATGCGATTTTGGCAAAGAGAGTATCTCCCGCAGGGAAGCTGCTACCATCAAATGTTTGCCCTCATTAGACTCCCCTCTGGAAGCGCTTTCACTGCAAGCTGCAGATTCCTTCCTAACAGCAAGCTTTAGGATAGGGTACTGAATTGTAACTTACTTTCGCCTAATAATGCGATTTTGGCAAAAAGAGTATCTCCCGCAGGGAAGCTGCTACTATCAAATGTTTGCCCTCATTAGACTCCCCTCTGGAAGCGCTTTCACTGCAAGCTGCAGATTCCCTCCTAACAGCATGCTTTAGGATAGGGTACTGAATTGTATCTTACTTTCGCCTAATAAAGAGATTTTGGCAAAGAGAGTATCTCCCGCAGGGAAGCTGCTACCATCAAATGTTTGCCATCATTAGACTCCCCTCTGGAAGCGCTTTCACTGCAAGCTGCAGATTCCCTCCTAACAGCAAGCTTTAGGATAGGGTACTGAATTGTAACTTAACTGCGGCTAATAATGCGATTTTGGCAAAGAGAGTATCTCCCGCAGGGAAGCTGCTACCATCAAATGTTTGCCCTCATTAGACTCCCCTCTGGAAGCGCTTTCACTGCAAGCTGCAGATTCCTTCCTAACAGCAAGCTTTAGGATAGGGTACTGAATTGTATCTTACTTTCGCCTAATAATGCGATTTTGGCAAAGAGAGTATCTCCCGCAGGGAAGCTGCTACCATCAAATGTTTGCCCTCATTAGACTCCCCTCTGGAAGCGCTTTCACTGCAAGCTGCAGATTCCCTCCTAACAGCAAGCTTTAGGATAGGGTACTGAATTGTAACTTACTTTCGCCTAATAATGCGATTTTGGCAAAGAGACTATAACTCGCAGGGAAGCTGCTGCCACCAAATGTTTGCCCTCATTAGACTCCCCTCTGGAAGCGCTTTCACTGCAAGCTGCAGATTCCCTCCTAACAGCAAGCTTTAGGATAGGGTACTGAATTGTAACTTACTTTCGCCTAATAATGCGCTTTTGGCAAAGAGAGTATCTCCCGCAGGGAAGCTGCTACCATCAAAAGTTTGACCTCATTAGACTCCCCTCTGGAAGCACTTTCACTGCAAGCTGCAGATTCCCTCCTAACAGCAAGCTTTAGGATAGGGTACTGAATTGTAACTTCACTGCGGCTAATAAGCCGATTTTCGCAAAGAGACTATCTCCCGCAGGGAAGATGCTACCATCAAATGTTTGCCCTCATTAGACTCCCCTCTGGAAGCGCTTTCACTGCAAGCTGCAGATTCCCTCCTAACAGCAAGCTTTAGGATAGGGTACTGAATTGTAACTTACTTTCGCCTAATAATGCGATTTTGGCAAAGAGAGTATCTCCCGCAGGGAAGCTGCTACCATCAAATGTTTGCCCTCATTAGACTCCCCTCTGGAAGCGTTTTCACTGCAAGCTGCAGATTCCCTCCTAACAGCAAGCTTTAGGATAGGGTACGGAATTGTAACTTAACTGCGGCTAATAATGCGATTTTGGCAAAGAGAGTATCTCCCGCAGGGAAGCTGCTACCATCAAATGTTTGCCCTCATTAGACTCCCCTCTGGAAGCGCTTTCACTGCAAGCTGCAGATTCCCTCCTAACAGCAAGCTTTAGGATAGGGTACTGAATTGTAACTTCACTGCGGCTAATAAGCCGATTTTGGCAAAGAGAGTATCTCCTGCAGGGAAGCTGCTACCATCAAATGTTTGCCCTCATTAGACTCCCCTCTGGAAGCGCTTTCACTGCAAGCTGCAGATTCCTTCCTAACAGCAAGTTTTAGGATAGGGTACTGAATTGTAACTTACTTTCGCCTAATAATGCGATTTTGGCAAAGAGAGTATCTCCCGCAGGGAAGCTGCTACCATCAAATGTTTGCCCTCATTAGACTCCCCTCTGGAAGCGCTTTCACTGCAAGCTGCAGATTCCTTCCTAACAGCAAGTTTTAGGATAGGGTACTGAATTGTAACTTACTTTCGCCTAATAATGCGATTTTGGCAAAGAGAGTATCTCCCGCAGGGAAGCTGCTACCATCAAATGTTTGCCCTCGTTAGACTCCCCTCTGGAAGCGCTTTCACTGCAAGCTGTAGATTCCCTCCTAACAGCAAGCTTTAGGATAGGGTACTGAATTGTAACTTAACTGCGGCTAATAAGGCGATTTTGGCAAAGAGAGTATCTCCCGCAGGGAAGCTGCTACCATCAAATGTTTGCCCTCATTAGACTCCCCTCTGGAATTGCTTTCACTGCAAGCTGCAGATTCCTTCCTAACAACAAGCTTTAGGATAGGGTACTGAATTGTAACTTAACTGAGGCTAATAATGCGATTTTGGCAAAGAGACTATCTCCCGCAGGGAAGCTGCTACCATCAAATGTTTGCCCTCATTAGACTCCCCTCTGGAAGCGCTTTCACTGCAAGCTGCAGATTCCCTCCTAACAGCAAGCTTTAGGATAGGGTACTGAATTGTAACTTACTTTCGCATAATAATGCGATTTTGGCAAAGAGACTATAACTCGCAGGGAAGCTGCTGCCACCCAATGTTTGCCCTCATTAGACTTCCCTCTGGAAGCGCTTTCACTGCAAGCTGCAGATTCCCTCCTAACAGCAAGCTTTAGGATAGGGTACTGAATTGTAACTTACTTTCGCCTAATAATGCGATTTTGGCAAAGAGAGTATCTCACGCAGGGAAGCTGTTACCATCAAACGTTTGCCCTCATTAGACTCCCTTCTGGAAGCGCTTTCACTGCAAGCTGCAGATTCCCTCCTAACAGCAAGCTTTAGGATAGGGTACTGAATTGAAACTTACTTTCGCCTAGTAATGCGATTTTGGCAAAGAGAGTATCTCCCGCAGGGAAGCTGCTACCATCAAATGTTTGCCCTCATTACACTCCCCTCTGGAAGCGCTTTCACTGCAAGCTGCAGATTCCCTCCTAACAGCAAGCTTTAGGATAGGGTACTGAATTGTAACTTAACTGCAGCTAATAAGGCGATTTTGGCAAAGAGAGTATCTCCCGCAGGGAAGCTGCTACCATAAAATGTTTGCCCTCATTAGACTCCCCTCTGGAAGCGCTTTCACTGCAAGCTGCAGATTCCCTCCTAACAGCAAGCTTTAGGATAGGGTACTGAATTGTATCTTACTTTCGCCTAATAAAGCGATTTTGGCAAAGAGAGTATCTCCCGCAGGGAAGCTGCTACCATCAAATGTTTGCCCTCATTAGACTCCCCTCTGGAAGCGCTTTCACTGCAAGCTGCAGATTCCCTCCTAACAGCAAGCTTTAGGATAGGGTACTGAATTGTAACTTACTTTCGCCTAATAATGCGATTTTGGAAAAGAGACTATCTCCCGCAGGGAAGCTACTACCATCAAATGTTTGCCCTCATTAGACTCCCCTCTGGAAGCGCTTTCACTGCAAGCTGCAGATTCCTTCCTAACAGCAAGCTTTAGAATAGGGTACTGAATTGTAACTTACTTTCGCCTAATAATGCGATTTTGGCAAAGAGACTATAACTCGCAGGGAAGCTGCTTCCACCAAATGTTTGCCCTCATTAGACTCCCCTCTGGAAGCGCTTTCACTGCAAGCTGCAGATTCCCTCCTAACAGCAAGCTTTAGGATAGGGTACTGAATTGTAACTTACTTTCGCCTAATAATGGGATTTTGGCAAAGAGAGTATCTCCCGCAGGGAAGCTGCTACCATCAAATGTTTGCCCTCATTAGACTCCCCTCTGGAAGCGCTTTGACTGCAAGCTGCAGATTCCCTCCTAACAGCAAGCTTTAGGATAGGGTACTGAATTGTAACTTACTTTCGCCTAATAATGCGATTTTGGCAAAGAGAGTATCTCCCGCAGGGAAGCTGTTACCATCAAAAGTTTGCCCTCATTAGACTCTCCTCTGGAAGCGCTTTCACTGCAAGCTGCAGATTCCCTCCTAACAGCAAGCTTTAGGATAGGGTACTTAATTGTAACATAACTGCGACTAATAAGGCGATATTGGAAAAGAGATTATCTCCCGCAGGGAAGCTGCTACCATCAAATGTTTGCCCTCATTAGACTCCCCTCTGGAAGCGCTTTCACTGCAAGCTGCAGATTCCCTCCTAACAGCAAGCTTTAGGATAGTGTACTGAATTGTATCTTTCTGTCGCCTAATAATGCGATTTTTGCAAAGAGACTGTCTCCCGCAGGGAAGATGTTACCATCAAACGTTTGCCCTCATTATACTCCCCTCTGGAAGCGTTTTCACTGCAAGCTGCAGATTCCCTCCTAACAGCAAGCTTTAGGATAGGGTACTGAATTGTAACTTAACTGCGGCTCATAAGGCGATTTTGGCAAAGAGAGTATATCCCGCAGGGAAGCTGCTACCATCAAATGTTTGCCCTCATTAGACTCCCCTCTGGAAGCGCTTTCACTGCAAGCTGCAGATTCCTTCCTAACAGCAAGCTTTAGAATAGGGTACTGAATTGTAACTTACTTTCGCCTAATAATGCGATTTTGGCAAAGAGACTATAACTCGCAGGGAAGCTGCTTCCACCAAATGTTTGCCCTCATTAGACTCCCCTCTGGAAGCGCTTTCACTGCAAGCTGCAGATTCCCTCCTAACAGCAAGCTTTAGGATAGGGTACTGAATTGTAACTTCACTGCGGCTAATAAGCCGATTTTCGCAAAGAGACTATCTCCCGCAGGGAAGCTGCTACCATCAAATGTTTGCCCTCATTAGACTCCCCTCTGGAAGCGCTTTCACTGCAAGCTGCAGATTCCCTCCTAACAGCAAGCTTTAGGATAGGGTACTGAATTGTAACTTACTTTCGCCTAATAATGCGATTTTGGCAAAGAGAGTATCTCCCGCAGGGAAGCTGTTACCATCAAAAGTTTGCCCTCATTAGACTCTCCTCTGGAAGCGCTTTCACTGCAAGCTGCAGATTCCCTCCTAACAGCAAGCTTTAGGATAGGGTACTTAATTGTAACATAACTGCGGCTAACAAGGCGATATTGGAAAAGAGACTATCTCCCGCAGGGAAGCTGCTACCATCAAATGTTTGCCCTCATTAGACTCCCCTCTGGAAGCGCTTTCACTGCAAGCTGCAGATTCCCTCCTAACAGCAAGCTTTAGGATAGGGTACTGAATTGTAACTTACTTTCGCCTAATAATGCGATTATAGCAAAGAGAGTATCTCCCGCAGGGAAGCTGCTACCATCAAATGTTTGCCCTCATTAGACTCCCCTCTGGAATTGCTTTCACTGCAAGCTGCAGATTCCTTCCTAACAGCAAGCTTTAGGATAGGGTACTGAATTGTAACTTAACTGAGGCTAATAATGCGATTTTGGCAAAGAGAGTATCTCCCGCAGGGAAGCTGCTACCATCAAATGTTTGCCCTCATTAGACTCCCCTCTGGAAGCGCTTTCACTGCAAGCTGCAGATTCCCTCCTAACAGCAAGCTTTAGGATAGGGTACTGAATTGTAACTTACTTTCGCCTAATAATGCGATTTTGGCAAAGAGAGTATCTCCCGCAGGGAAGCTGCTACCATCAAATGTTTGCCCTCATTAGACTCCCCTCTGGAAGCGCTTTCACGGCAAGCTGCAGATTCCTTCCTAACAGCAAGCTTTAGGATAGGGTACTGAATTGTAACTTACTTTCGCCTAATAATGCGATTTTGGAAAAGAGACTATAACTCGCAGGGAAGCTGCTGCCACCCAATGTTTGCCCTCATTAGACTCCCCTCTGGAAGCGCTTTCACTGCAAGCTGCAGATTCCCTCCTAACAGCAAGCTTTAGGATAGGGTACTGAATTGTAACTTACTTTCGCCTAATAATGCGATTATAGCAAAGAGAGTATCTCCCGCAGGGAAGCTGCTACCATCAAATGTTTGCCCTCATTAGACTCCCCTCTGGAAGCGCTTTCACTGCAAGCTGCAGATTCCCTCCTAACAGCAAGCTTTAGGATAGGGTACTGAATTGTAACTTAACTGCGGATAATAAGGCGATTTTGGCAAAGAGACTATCTCCCGCAGGGAAGCTGCTACCATCAAATGTTTGCCCTCATTAGACTCCCCTCTGGAAGCGCTTTCACTGCAAGCTGCAGATTCCCTCCTAACAGCAAGCTTTAGGATAGGGTACTGAATTGTAACTTATTTTCGCCTAATAATGCGATTTTGGCAAAGAGAGTATAACTCACAGGGAAGCTGCTGCCACTATATGTTTGCCCTCATTAGACTCCCCTCTGGAAGCGCTTTCACTGCAAGCTGCAGATTCCCGCCTAACAGCAACCTTTGGATAGGGTACTGAATTGTATCTTTCTGTCGCCTAATAATGCGATTTTTGCAAACAGACTGTCTCCCGCAGGGAAGATGTTACCATCAAACGTTTGCCCTCATTAGACTCCCCTCTGGAAGCGTTTTCACTGCAAGCTGCAGATTCCCTCCTAACAGCAATCTTTAGGATAGGGTACTGAATTGTAACTTAACTGAGGCTCATAAGGCGATTTTGGCAAAGAGAGTATCTCCCGCAGGGAAGCTGCTACCATCAAATGTTTGCCCTCGTTAGACTGCCCTCTGGAAGCGCTTTCACTGCAAGCTGCAGATTCCCTCCTAACAGCAAGCTTTAGGATAGGGTACTGAATTGTAACTTACTTCCGCCTAATAATGCGATTTTGGCAAAGAGACTATAACTCTCAGGAAGCTGCTGCCACCAAATGTTTGCCCTCATTAGACTCCCCTCTGGAAGCGCTTTCACTGCAAGCTGCAGATTCCCTCCTAACAGCAAGCTTTAGGATAGGGTACTGAATTGTAACTTACTGTCGCTTAATAATGCGATTTTGGCAAAGAGACTGTCTCCCGCAGGGAAGCTGCTACTATCAAATGCTTGCCCTCATTACACTCCCCTCTGGAAGTGCTTTCACTGCAAGCTGCAGATTCCCTCCTAACAGCAAGCTTTAGGATAGGGTACTGAATTGTAACTTACTTTCACCTAATAGTGCGATTTTGGCAAAGAGAGTATCTCCCGCAGGGAAGCTGCTACCATCAAATGTTTGCCCTCATTAGACTCCCCTCTGGAAGCGCTTTCACTGCAAGCTGCAGATTCCCTCCTAACAGCAAGCTTTAGGATAGGGTACTGAATTGTAACTTACTTTCGCCTAATAATGCGATTTTGGCAAAGAGAGTATCACCCGCAGGGAAGCTGCTAACATCAAATGTTTGCCCTCATTAGACTCCCCTCTGGAAGCGCTTTCACTGCAAGCTGCAGATTCCTTCCTAACAGCAAGCTTTAGGATAGGGTACTGAATTGTAACTTAACTGCGGCTAATAAGTCGATTTTGGCAGAGAGTATCTCCCGCAGGGAAGATGCTACCATCAAATTTTTGCCCTCGTTAGACTCCCCTCTGGAAGCGCTTTCACTGCAAGCTGCAGATTCCCTCCTAACAGCAACTTTAGGTTAGGGTACTGAATTGTAACTTACTTTCGCCTAATAATGCGATTTTGGCAAAGAGAGTATCTCCCGCATGGAAGCTGCTACCATCAAATGTTTCCCTCATTAGACTCCCCTCTGGAAGCGCTTTCACTGCAAGCTGCAGATTCCCTCCTAACAGCAAGCTTTAGGATAGGGTACTGAATTGTAACTTACTTTCGCATAATAATGCGATTTTGGCAAAGAGAATATCTCCCGCAGGGAAGCTGTTACCATCAAACGTTTGCCCTCATTAGACTCCCCTCTGGAAGTGCTTTCACTGCAAGCTGCAGATTCCCTCCTAACAGCAAGCTTTAGGATAGGGTACTGAATGGTAACTTACTTTCGCCTAATAATGCGATTTTGGCAAAGAGAGTATATCCCGCAGGGAAGCTGCTACCATCAAATGTTTGCCCTCATTAGACTCCCCTCTGGTAGCGCTTTCACTGCAAGCTGCAGATTCCCTCCTAACAGCAAGCTTTAGGATAGGGTACTGAATTGTAACTTACTTTCACATAATAATGCGATTTTGGCAAAGAGAGTATCTCCCGCAGGGAAGCTGCTACCATCAAATGTTTGCCCTCATTAGACTCCCCTCTGGAAGCACTTTGACTGCAAGCTGCAGATTCCCTCCTAACAGCAAGCTTTAGGATAGGGTACTGAATTGTAACTTAACTGCGGCTAATAAGGCGATTTTGGCAAAGAGAATATCTCCCGCAGGGAAGATGCTACCATCAAATATTTGCCCTCATTAGACTCCCCTCTGGAAGCGCTTTCACTGCAAGCTGCAGATTCCCTCCTAACAGCAAGCTTTAGGATAGGGTACTGAATTGTAACTTACTTTCGAATAATAATGCGATTTTGCCAAAGAGAGTATCTCCCGCAGGGAAGCTGCTACCATCAAATGTTTGCCCTCATTAGACTCCCCTCTGGAAGCGCTTTCACTGCAAGCTGCAGATTCCCTCCTAACAGCAAGCTTTAGGATAGGGTACTGAATTGTATCTTACTTTCGCCTAATAATGAGATTTTGGAAAAGAGACTATCTCCCGCAGGGAAGCTGCTACCATCAAATGTTTGCCCTCATTAGACTCCCCTCTGGAAGCGCTTTCACTGCAACCTGCAAATTCCCTCCTAACAGCAAGCTTTAGGATAGGGTACTGAATTGTAACTTACTTTCGCCTAATAATGCGATTTTGGAAAAGAGACTGTCTCCCGCAGGGAAGCTGCTACCATCAAATGTTTGCCCTCATTAGACTCCCCTCTAGAAGCGCTTTCACTGCAAGCTGCAGATTCCCTCCTAACAGCAAGCTTTAGGATAGGGTACTGAATTGTAACTTACTTTCGCCTAATAATGCGATTTTGGCAAAGAGAGTATCTCCCGCAGGGAAGCTGCTACCATCAAATGTTTGCCCACATTAGACTCCCCTCTGGAAGCGCTTTCACTACAAGCTGCAGATTCCCTCCTAACAGCAAGCTTTAGGATAGGGTACTGAATTGTAACTTACTTTCGCCTAATAAGGCGATATTGGCAATGAGAGTATATCTTGCAGGGAAGCTGCTACCATCAAATGTTTGCCCTCATTAGACTCCCCTCTGGAAGCGCTTTCACTGCAAGCTGCAGATTCCCTCCTAACAGCAAGCTTTAGGATAGGGTACTGAATTGTAACTTACTTTCGCCTAATAATGCGATTTTGGCAAAAAGAGTATCTCCCGCAGGGAAGCTGCTACCATCAAATGTTTGCCCTCATTAGACTCCCCTCTGGAAGCGCTTTCACTGCAAGCTGCAGATTCCCTCCTAACAGCAAGCTTTAGGATAGGGTACTGAATTGTAACTTAACTGCGGCTAATAAGGCGATTATGGCAATGAGAATATCTCCTGCAGGGAAGCTGCTACCATCAAATGTTTGCCCTCATTAGACTCCCCTCTGGAAGCGCTTTCACTGCAAGCTGCAGATTCCCTCCTAACAGCAAGCTTTAGGATAGGGTACTGAATTGTAACTTAACAGCGGCTAATAAGGCGATTTTTGCAAAGAGAATATCTCCCGCAGGGAAGCTGCTACCATCAAATGTTTGCCCTCATTAGACTCCCCTCTGGAAGCGCTTTCACTGCAAGCTGCAGATTCCCTCCTAACAGCAATCTTTAGGACACGGTACTGAATTGTAACTTACTTTCGCCTAATAATGTGATTTTGGCAAAGAGAGTATCTCCCGCAGGGAAGCTGCTACCATCAAATGTTTGAACTCATTACACTCCCCTCTGGAAGCGCTTTCACTGCAAGCTGCGGATTCCCTCCTAACAGCAAGCTTTAGGAAAGGGTTCTGAATTGTAACTTACTTTCGCCTAATAATGCGATTTTGGCAAAGAGAGTATCTCCCGCAGGGAAGCTGCTACCATCAAATGTTTGCCCTCATTAGACTTCCCTCTGGAAGCGCTTTCACTGCAAGCTGCAGATTCCCTCCTAACAGCAAGCTTTAGGATAGGGTACTGAATCGTAACTTACTTTCGCCTAATAATGCGATTTTGGCAAAGAGAGTATCTCCCGCAGGGAAGCTGCTACCATAAAATGTTTGCCCTCATTAGACTCCCCTCTGGAAGCGCTTTCACTGCAAGCTGCAGATTCCCTCCTAACAGCAAGCTTTAGGATAGGGTACTGAATTGTATCTTACTTTCGCCTAAAAAAGCGATTTTGGCAAAGAGAGTATCTCCCTCAGGGAAGCTGCTACCATCAAATGTTTGCCCTCATTAGACTCCCCTCTGGAAGCGCTTTCACTGCAAGCTGCAGATTCCCTCCTAACAGCAAGCTTTAGCATAGGGTACTGAATTGTAACTTACTTTCGCCTAATAATGCGATTTTGGAAAAGAGACTACCTCCCGCAGGGAAGCTGCTACCATCAAATATTTGCCCTCATTAGACTCTCCTCTGGAAGCGCTTTCACTGCAAGCTGCAGATTCCCTCCTAACAGCAAGCTTTAGGATAGGGTACTGAATTGTATCTTAACTGCGGCTAATAAGGCGATTTTGGCAAAGAGAATATCTCCCGCAGGGAAGCTGCTACCATCAAATGCTTGCCCTCATTAGACTCCCCTCTGGAAGCGCTTTCACTGCAAGCTGCAGATTCCCTCCTAACAGCAATCTTTAGGAAAGGGTACTCAATTGTAACGTACTTTCGCCTAATAATGCGATTATAGCAAAGAGACTTTCTCCCGCAGGGAAGCTGCTACCATCAAATGTTTGCCCTCAGTAGACTGCCCTCTGGAAGCGCTTTCACTGCAAGCTGCAGATTCCCTCCTAACAGCAAGCTTTAGGATAGGGTACTGAATTGTAACTTACTTTCGCCTAATAATGCGATTTTGGCAAAGAGACTATCTCCCGCAGGGAAGCTGCTACCATCAAATGTTTGCCCTCGTTAGACTCCCCTCTGGAAGCGCTTTCACTGCAAGCTGCAGATTCCCTCCTAACAGCAAGATTTAGGATAGGGTACTGAATTGTAACTTACTTTCGCCTAATAATGCGATTTTGGCAAAGAGACTATCTCCCGCAGGGAAGCTGCTACCATCAAATGTTTGCCCTCATTAGACTCCCCTCTGGAAGCGCTTTCACTGCAAGCTGCAGATTCCCTCCTAACAGCAAGCTTTAGGATAGGGTACTGAATTGTATCTTAACTGCGGCTCATAAGGCGATTTTGGCAAAGAGAATATCTCCCGCAGGGAAGCTGCTACCATCAAATGCTTGCCCTCATTAGACTCCCCTCTGGAAGTGCTTTCACTGCAAGCTGCAGATTCCCTCCTAACAGCAAGCTTTAGGATAGGGTACTGAATTGTATCTTACTTTCGCCTAATAATGCGATTTTGGCAAGGGGAGTATCTCCTGCAGGGAAGCTGCTACCATCAAATGCTTGCCCTCATTAGAGTCCCCTCTGGAAGTGCTTTCACTGCAAGCTGCAGATTCCCTCCTAACAGCAAGCTTTAGGATAGGGTACTGAATTGTAACTTACTTTCGCCTAATAGTGCGATTTTGGCAAAGAGAGTATCTCCCGCAGGGAAGCTGCTACCATCAAATGTTTGCCCTCATTAGACTCCCCTCTGGAAGCGCTTTCACTGCAAGCTGCAGATTCCCTCCTAACAGCAAGCTTTAGGATAGGGTACTGAATTGTAACTTACTTTCGCATAATAATGCGATTTTGGCAAAGAGAGTATCACCCGCAGGGAAGCTGCTAACATCAAATGTTTGCCCTCATTAGACTCCCCTCTGGAAGCGCTTTCACTGCAAGCTGCAGATTCCTTCCTAACAGCAAGCTTTAGGATATGGTACTGAATTGTAACTTAACTGCGGCTAATAAGGCGATTTTGGCAAAGAGAGTATCTCCCGCAGGGAAGCTGCTACCATCAAATGTTTGCCCTCAGTAGACTCCCCTCTGGAAGCGCTTTCACTGCAAGCTGCAGATTCCCTCCTAACAGCAAGCTTTAGGATAGGGTACTGAATTGTAACTTACTTTCGCCTAATAATGCGATTTTGACAAAGAGAGTATCTCCCGCATGGAAGCTGCTACCATCAAATGTTTGCCCTCATTAGACTCCCCTCTGGAAGCGCTTTCACTGCAAGCTGCAGATTCCCTCCTAACAGCAAGCTTTAGTATAGGGTACTGAATTGTATCTAAACTGCGGCTAATAAGGAGAATTT
The DNA here is from genome assembly GCF_032191515.1 of Phaenicophaeus curvirostris. Taxonomy (NCBI): domain Eukaryota; kingdom Metazoa; phylum Chordata; class Aves; order Cuculiformes; family Cuculidae; genus Phaenicophaeus; species Phaenicophaeus curvirostris. The sequence continues at coordinate 47,850 of NW_027206884.1, read as the reverse complement.
GGCAAAGAGACTATCTCCCGCAGGGAAGATGCTACCATCAAATGTTTGCCCTCATTAGACTCCCCTCTGGAAGCGCTTTCACTGCAAGCTGCAGATTCCCTCCTAACAGCAAGCTTTAGGATAGGGTACTGAATTGTAACTTACTTTCGCCTAATAAAGCGATTTTGGCAAAGAGAGTATCTCCCGCAGGGAAGCTGCTACCATCAAATGTTTGCCCTCATTACACTCCCCTCTGGAAGCGCTTTCACTGCAAGCTGCAGATTCCCTCCTAACAGCAAGCTTTAGGATAGGGTACTGAATTGTATCTTAACTGCGGCTCATAAGGCGATTTTGGCAAAGAGAATATCTCCCGCAGGGAAGCTGCTACCATCAAATGCTTGCCCTCATTAGACTCTCCTCTGGAAGTGCTTTCACTGCAAGCTGCAGATTCCCTCCTAACAGCAAGCTTTAGGATAGGGTACTGAATTGTATCTTACTTTCGCCTAATAATGCGATTTTGGCAAGGGGAGTATCTCCTGCAGGGAAGCTGCTACCATCAAATGCTTGCCCTCATTAGACTCCCCTCTGGAAGTGCTTTCACTGCAAGCTGCAGATTCCCTCCTAACAGCAAGCTTTAGGATAGGGTACTGAATTGTAACTTACTTTCACCTAATAGTGCGATTTTGGCAAAGAGAGTATCTCCCGCAGGGAAGCTGCTACCATCAAATGTTTGCCCTCATTAGACTCCCCTCTGGAAGCGCTTTCACTGCAAGCTGCAGATTCCCTCCTAACAGCAAGCTTTAGGATAGGGTACTGAATTGTAACTTACTTTCGCATAATAATGCGATTTTGGCAAAGAGAGTATCACCCGCAGGGAAGCTGCTAACATCAAATATTTGCCCTCATTAGACTCCCCTCTGGAAGCGCTTTCACTGCAAGCTGCAGATTCCTTCCTAACAGCAAGCTTTAGGATATGGTACTGAATTGTAACTTAACTGCGGCTAATAAGGCGATTTTGGCAGAGAGTATCTCCCGCAGGGAAACTGCTACCATCAAATGTTTGCCCTCAGTAGACTCCCCTCTGGAAGCGCTTTCACTGCAAGCTGCAGATTCCCTCCTAACAGCAAGCTTTAGGATAGGGTACTGAATTGTAACTTACTTTCGCATAATAATGCGATTTTGACAAAGAGAGTATCTCCCGCATGGAAGCTGCTACCATCAAATGTTTGCCCTCATTAGACTCCCCTCTGGAAGCGCTTTCACTGCAAGCTGCAGATTCCCTCCTAACAGCAAGCTTTAGGATAGGGTACTGAATGGTAACTTACTTTCGCCTAATAAGGCGATTTTGGCAAAGAGAATATCTCCCGCAGGGAAGCTGTTACCATCAAACGTTTGCCCTCATTAGACTCCCCTCTGGAAGCGCTTTCACTGCAAGCTGCAGATTCCCTCCTAACAGCAAGCTTTAGGATAGGGTACTGAATTGTAACTTACTTTCGCCTAATAATGCGATTTTGGCAAAGAGAGTATCTCCCGCAGGGAAGCTGCTACCATCAAATGTTTGCCCTCATTACACTCCCCTCTGGAAGCGCTTTCACTGCAAGCTGCAAATTCCCTCCTAACAGCAACTTTAGGTTAGAGTACTGAATTGAAACTTACTTTCGCCTAATAATGCGATTTTGTCAAAGAGAGTATCTCCCGCAGGGAAGCTGCTAACATCAAATGTTTGCCCTCATTAGACTCCCCTCTGGAAGCGCTTTCACTGCAAGCTGCAGATTCCCTCCTAACAGCAAGCTTTAGGATAGGGTACTGAATTGTAACTTACTTTCGCATAATAAAGCGATTTTGGCAAAGAGAGTATCTCCCGCAGGGAAGCTGCTACCATCAAATGTTTGCCCTCATTACACTCCCCTCTGGAAGCGCTTTCACTGCAAGCTGCAGATTCCCTCCTAACAGCAAGCTTTAGGATAGGGTACTGAATTGTAACTTAACTGCGGCTAATAAGGCGATTTTGGCAAAGAGAGTATCTCCCGCAGGGAAGCTGCTACCATAAAATATTTGCCCTAATTACACTCCCCTTTGGAAGCGCTTTCACTGCAAGCTGCAGATTCCCTCCTAACAGCAAGCTTTAGGATAGGGTACAGAATGGTAACTTACTTTCGCCTAATAATGCGATTTTGGCAAAGAGAGTATCTCCTGCAGGGAAGCTGCTACCATCAAATGTTTGCCCTCATTAGACTCCCCTCTGGAAGCGCTTTCACTGCAAGCTGCAGATTCCCTCCTAACAGCAAGCTTTAGGATAGGGTACTGAATTGTAACTTACTTTCGCCTAATAATGCGATTTTGGAAAAGAGACTATCTCCCGCAGGGAAGCTGCTACCATCAAATGCTTGCCCTCATTAGACTCCCCTCTGGAAGTGCTTTCACTGCAAGCTGCAGATTCCCTCCTAACAGCAAGCTTTAGGATAGGGTACTGAATTGTATCTTACTTTCGCCTAATAATGCGATTTTGGCAAGGGGAGTATCTCCTGCAGGGAAGCTGCTACCATCAAATGCTTGCCCTCATTAGACTCCCCTCTGGAAGTGCTTTCACTGCAAGCTGCAGATTCCCTCCTAACAGCAAGCTTTAGGATAGGGTACTGAATTGTAACTTACTTTCGCCTAATAGTGCGATTTTGGCAAAGAGAGTATCTCCCGCAGGGAAGCTGCTACCATCAAATGTTTGCCCTCATTAGACTCCCCTCTGGAAGCGCTTTCACTGCAAGCTGCAGATTCCCTCCTAACAGCAAGCTTTAGGATAGGGTACTGAATTGTAACTTACTTTCGCATAATAATGCGATTTTGGCAAAGAGAGTATCACCCGCAGGGAAGCTGCTAACATCAAATGTTTGCCCTCATTAGACTCCCCTCTGGAAGCGCTTTCACTGCAAGCTGCAGATTCCTTCCTAACAGCAAGCTTTAGGATAGGGTACTGAATTGTAACTTAACTGCGGCTAATAAGGCGACTTTGGCAGAGAGTATCTCCCGCAGGGAAACTGCTACCATCAAATGTTTGCCCTCAGTAGACTCCCCTCTGGAAGCGCTTTCACTGCAAGCTGCAGATTCCCTCCTAACAGCAAGCTTTAGGATAGGGTACTGAATTGTAACTTACTTTCGCCTAATAATGCGATTTTGACAAAGAGATCATCTCCCGCATGGAAGCTGCTACCATCAAATGTTTGCCCTCATTAGACTCCCCTCTGGAAGCGCTTTCACTGCAAGCTGCAGATTCCCTCCTAACAGCAAGCTTTAGGATAGGGTACTGAATGGTAACTTACTTTCGCCTAATAAGGCGATTTTGGCAAAGAGAGTATCTCCCGCAGGGAAGCTGTTACCATCAAACGTTTGCCCTCATTAGACTCCCCTCTGGAAGCGCTTTCACTGCAAGCTGCAGATTCCCTCCTAACAGCAAGCTTTAGGATAGGGTACTGAATGGTAACTTACTTTCGCCTAATAATGCGATTTTGGCAAAGAGAGTATCTCCCGCAGGGAAGCTGCTACCATCAAATGTTTGCCCTCATTACACTCCCCTCTGGAAGCGCTTTCACTGCAAGCTGCAAATTCCCTCCTAACAGCAACTTTAGGTTAGAGTACTGAATTGTAACTTACTTTCGCCTAATAATGCGATTCTGGCAAAGAGAGTATCTCCCGCAGGGAAGCTGCTACCATCAAATGTTTGCCCTCATTAGACTCCCCTCTGGAAGCGCTTTCACTGCAAGCTGCAGATTCCCTCCTAACAGCAAGCTTTAGGATAGGGTACTGAAATGTATCTAAACTGCGGCGAATAAGGAGAATTTGGCAAAGAGAGTATCTCCCGCAGGGAAGCTGCTACCAGAAAATATTTGCACTCATTACACTCCCCTCTGGAAGCGCTTTCACTGCAAGCTGCAGATTCCCTCCTAACAGCAAGCTTTAGGATAGGGTACTGAATTGTATCTTACTTTCGCCTAATAATGCGATTATGGCAAAGAGAGTATCTTCCGCAGGGAAGCTGCTACCATCAAATGTTTGCCCTCGTTAGACTACCCTCTGAAAGCGCATTCCCTTCAAGCTGCAGATTCCCTCCTAACAGCAAGCTTTAGGATAGGGTACTGAATGGTAACTTACTTTCGCCTAATAAGGCGATTTTGGCAAAGAGAATATCTCCCGCAGGGAAGCTGTTACCATCAAACGTTTGCCCTCATTAGACTCCCCTCTGGAAGCGCTTTCACTGCAAGCTGCAGATTCCCTCCTAACAGCAAGCTTTAGGATAGGGTACTGAATGGTAACTTACTTTCGCCTAATAATGCGATTTTGGCAAAGAGAGTATCTCCTGCAGGGAAGCTGCTACCATCAAATGTTTGCCCTCATTACACTCCCCTCTGGAAGCGCTTTCACTGCAAGCTGCAAATTCCCTCCTAACAGCAACTTTAGGTTAGAGTGCTGAATTGTAACTTACTTTCGCCTAATAATGCGATTCTGGCAAAGAGAGTATCTCCCGCAGGGAAGCTGCTACCATCAAATGTTTGCCCTCATTAGACTCCCCTCTGGAAGCGCTTTCACTGCAAGCTGCAGATTCCCTCCTAACAGCAAGCTTTAGGATAGGGTACTGAAATGTATCTAAACTGCGGCTAATAAGGAGAATTTGGCAAAGAGACTATCTCCCGTAGGGAAGATGCTACCATCAAATGTTTGCCCTCATTAGACTCCCCTCTGGAAGCGCTTTCACTGCAAGCTGCAGATTCCCTCCTAACAGCAAGCTTTAGGATAGGGTACTGAATTGTAACTTACTTTCGCCTAATAAAGCGATTTTGGCAAAGAGAGTATCTCCCGCAGGGAAGCTGCTACCATCAAATGTTTGCCCTCATTACACTCCCCTCTGGAAGCGCTTTCACTGCAAGCTGCAGATTCCCTCCTAACAGCAAGCTTTAGGATAGGGTACTGAATTGTAACTTAACTGCGGCTAATAAGGCGATTTTGGCAAAGAGAGTATCTCCCGCAGGGAAGCTGCTACCATAAAATATTTGCCCTCATTACACTCCCCTCTGGAAGCGCTTTCACTGCAAGCTGCAGATTCCCTCCTAACAGCAAGCTTTAGGATAGGGTACTGAATTGTAACTTAACTGCGGCTAATAAGGCGATTTTGGCAAAGAGAATATCTCCCGCAGGGAAGCTGCTACTATCAAATGTTTGCCCTCATTAGACTACCCTCTGGAAGCGCTTTCACTGCAAGCTGCAGATTCCCTCCCAACAGCAAGCTTTAGGATAGGGTACTGAATTGTAACTTACTTTCGCCTAATAATGCGATTCTGGCAAAGAGAGTATCTCCCGCAGGGAAGCTGCTACCATCAAATGTTTGCCCTCGTTAGACTACCCTCTGAAAGCGCATTCCCTTCAAGCTGCAGATTCCCTCCTAACAGCAAGCTTTAGGATAGTGTACTGAATTGTAACTTAACTGCGGCTAAAAAGGCGATTTTGGCAAAGAGAATATCTCCCGCAGGGAAGATGCTACCATCAAATGTTTGCCCTCATTAGACTCCCCTCTGGAAGCGCTTTCACTGCAAGCTGCAGATTCCCTCCTAACAGCAATCTTTAGGATAGGGTACTGAATTGTAACTTACTTTCGCCTAATAATGCGATTTTGGCAAAGAGAGTATCTCCCGCAGGGAAGCTGCTACCATCAAATGTTTGCCCTCCTTAGACTCCCCTCTGGAAGCGCTTTCACTGCAAGCTGCAGATTCCCTCCTAACAGCAAGCTTTAGGATAGGGTACTGAATTGTATCTTAACTACGGCTAATAAGGCGATTTTGGCAATGAGAATATCTCCCGCAGGGAAGCTGTTACCATCAAATGTTTGCCCTCATTAGACTCCCCTCTGGAAGCGCTTTCACTGCAAGCTGCAGATTCCCTCCTAACAGCAAGCTTTAGGATAGGGTACTGAATTGTAACTTACTTTCGCCTAATAATGCGATTTTTGCAAAGAGAGTATCTCCCGCAGGGAAGCTGCTACCATCAAATGTTTGCCCTCATTACACTCCCCTCTGGAAGCGCTTTCACTGCAAGCTGCAGATTCCCTCCTAACAGCAAGCTTTAGGATAGGGTACTGAATTGTAACTTAACTGCGGCTAATAAGGCGATTTTGGCAAAGAGAGTATCTCCCGCAGGGAAGCTGCTACCATAAAATATTTGCCCTAATTACACTCCCCTTTGGAAGCGCTTTCACTGCAAGCTGCAGATTCCCTCCTAACAGCAAGCTTTAGGATAGGGTACAGAATGGTAACTTACTTTCGCCTAATAATGCGATTTTGGCAAAGAGAGTATCTCCTGCAGGGAAGCTGCTACCATCAAATGTTTGCCCTCATTAGACTCCCCTCTGGAAGCGCTTTCACTGCAAGCTGCAGATTCCCTCCTAACAGCAAGCTTTAGGATAGGGTACTGAATTGTAACTTACTTTCGCCTAATAATGCGATTTTGGAAAAGAGACTATCTCCCGCAGGGAAGCTGCTACCATCAAATGCTTGCCCTCATTAGACTCCCCTCTGGAAGAGCATTCACTGCAAGCTGCAGATTCCCTCCTAACAGCAAGCTTTAGGATAGGGTACTGAATTGTATCTTACTTTCGCCTAATAATGCGATTTTGGCAAGGGGAGTATCTCCTGCAGGGAAGCTGCTACCATCAAATGCTTGCCCTCATTAGACTCCCCTCTGGAAGTGCTTTCACTGCAAGCTGCAGATTCCCTCCTAACAGCAAGCTTTAGGATAGGGTACTGAATTGTAACTTACTTTCGCCTAATAGTGCGATTTTGGCAAAGAGAGTATCTCCCGCAGGGAAGCTGCTACCATCAAATGTTTGCCCTCATTAGACTCCCCTCTGGAAGCGCTTTCACTGCAAGCTGCAGATTCCCTCCTAACAGCAAGCTTTAGGATAGGGTACTGAATTGTAACTTACTTTCGCATAATAATGCGATTTTGGCAAAGAGAGTATCACCCGCAGGGAAGCTGCTAACATCAAATGTTTGCCCTCATTAGACTCCCCTCTGGAAGCGCTTTCACTGCAAGCTGCAGATTCCTTCCTAACAGCAAGCTTTAGGATAGGGTACTGAATTGTAACTTAACTGCGGCTAATAAGGCGACTTTGGCAGAGAGTATCTCCCGCAGGGAAACTGCTACCATCAAATGTTTGCCCTCAGTAGACTCCCCTCTTGAAGCGCTTTCACTGCAAGCTGCAGATTCCCTCCTAACAGCAAGCTTTAGGATAGGGTACTGAATTGTAACTTACTTTCGCCTAATAATGCGATTTTGGCAAAGAGAGTATCTCCCGCATGGAAGCTGCTACCATCAAATGTTTGCCCTCATTAGACTCCCCTCTGGAAGCGCTTTCACTGCAAGCTGCAGATTCCCTCCTAACAGCAAGCTTTAGGATAGGGTACTGAATGGTAACTTACTTTCGCCTAATAAGGCGATTTTGGCAAAGAGAGTGTCTCCCGCAGGGAAGCTGTTACCATCAAACGTTTGCCCTCATTAGACTCCCCTCTGGAAGCGCTTTCACTGCAAGCTGCAGATTCCCTCCTAACAGCAAGCTTTAGGATAGGGTACTGAATGGTAACTTACTTTCGCCTAATAATGCGATTTTGGCAAAGAGAGTATCTCCCGCAGGGAAGCTGCTACCATCAAATGTTTGCCCTCATTAGACTCCCCTCTGGAAGCGCTTTCACTGCAAGCTGCAAATTCCCTCCTAACAGCAACTTTAGGTTAGAGTACTGAATTGTAACTTACTTTCGCCTAATAATGCGATTCTGGCAAAGAGAGTATCTCCCGCAGGGAAGCTGCTACCATCAAATGTTTGCCCTCATTAGACTCCCCTCTGGAAGCGCTTTCACTGCAAGCTGCAGATTCCCTCCTAACAGCAAGCTTTAGGATAGGGTACTGAAATGTATCTAAACTGCGGCGAATAAGGAGAATTTGGCAAAGAGAGTATCTCCCGCAGGGAAGCTGCTACCATAAAATATTTGCACTCATTACACTCCCCTCTGGAAGCGCTTTCACTGCAAGCTGCAGATTCCCTCCTAACAGCAAGCTTTAGGATAGGGTACTGAATTGTAACTTACTTTCGCCTAATAATGCAATTATGGCAAAGAGAGTATCTTCCGCAGGGAAGCTGCTACCATCAAATGTTTGCCCTCGTTAGACTTCCCTCTGAAAGCGCATTCCCTTCAAGCTGCAGATTCCCTCCTAACAGCAAGCTTTAGGATAGGGTACTGAATTGTAACTTAACTGCGGCTAAAAAGGCGATTTTGGCAAAGAGAATATCTCCCGCAGGGAAGATGCTACCATCAAATGTTTGCCCTCATTAGACTCCCCTCTGGAAGCGCTTTCACTGCAAGCTGCAGATTCCTTCCTAACAGCAAGCTTTAGGATAGGGTACTGAATTGTAACTTACTTTCGCCTAATAAGGCGATTTTGGCAAAGAGAGTATCTCCCGCAGGGAAGCTGCTACCATCAAATGCTTGCCCTCATTAGACTCCCCTCTGGAAGTGCTTTCACTGCAAGCTGCAGATTCCCTCCTAACAGCAAGCTTTAGGATAGGGTACTGAATTGTAACTTACTTTCGCCTAATAGTGCGATTTTGGCAAAGAGAGTATCTCCCGCAGGGAAGCTGCTACCATCAAATGTTTGCCCTCATTAGACTCCCCTCTGGAAGCGCTTTCACTGCAAGCTGCAGATTCCCTCCTAACAGCAAGCTTTAGGATAGGGTACTGAATTGTAACTTACTTTCGCATAATAATGCGATTTTGGCAAAGAGAGTATCACCCGCAGGGAAGCTGCTAACATCAAATGTTTGCCCTCATTAGACTCCCCTCTGGAAGCGCTTTCACTGCAAGCTGCAGATTCCTTCCTAACAGCAAGCTTTAGGATAGGGTACTGAATTGTAACTTAACTGCGGCTAATAAGGCGACTTTGGCAGAGAGTATCTCCCGCAGGGAAACTGCTACCATCAAATGTTTGCCCTCAGTAGACTCCCCTCTGGAAGCGCTTTCACTGCAAGCTGCAGATTCCCTCCTAACAGCAAGCTTTAGGATAGGGTACTGAATTGTAACTTACTTTCGCCTAATAATGCGATTTTGGCAAAGAGAGTATCTCCCGCAGGGAAGCTGCTACCATCAAATGTTTGCCCTCATTAGACTCCCCTCTGGAAGCGCTTTCACTGCAAGCTGCAGATTCCTTCCTAACAGCAAGCTTTAGGATAGGGTACTGAATTGTAACTTAACTGCGGCTAATAAGGCGACTTTGGCAGAGAGTATCTCCCGCAGGGAAACTGCTACCATCAAATGTTTGCCCTCAGTAGATTCCCCTCTGGAAGCGCTTTCACTGCAAGCTGCAGATTCCCTCCTAACAGCAAGCTTTAGGATAGGGTACTGAATTGTAACTTACTTTCGCCTAATAATGCGATTTTGGCAAAGAGAGTATCTCCCGCAGGGAAGCTGCTACCATCAAATGTTTGCCCTCATTAGACTCCCCTCTGGAAGCGCTTTCACTGCAAGCTGCAGATTCCCTCCTAACAGCAAGCTTTAGGAAAGGGTACTGAATTGTAACTTACTTTTGCCTAATAATGCGATTTTGGCAAAGAGAATATCTCCCGCAGGGAAGATGCTACCATCAAATATTTGCCCTCATTAGACTCCACTCTGGAAGCGCTTTCACTGCAAGCTGAAGATTCCCTCCCAACAGCAAGCTTTAGGATAGGGTACTGAATTGTAACTTACTTTCGCCTAATAATGCGATTTTAGCAAAGAGAGTATCTCCCGCAGGGAAGCTGCTACCATCAAATGTTTGCCCTCATTAGACTCCCCTCTGGAAGCGCTTTCACTGCAAGCTGCAGATTCCCTCCTAACAGCAAGCTTTAGGATAGGGTACTGAATTGTAACTTACTTCCGCCTAATAATGCGATTTTCGCAAAGAGACTATCTCCCGCAGGGAAGATGCTACCATCAAATGTTTGCCCTCATTAGACTCCCCTCTGGAAGCGCTTTCACTGCAAGCTGCAGATTCCCTCCTAACAGCAAGCTTTAGGATAGGGTACTGAATTGTAACTTACTTTCGCCTAATAAAGCGATTTTGGCAAAGAGAGTATCTCCCGCAGGGAAGCTGCTACCATCAAATGTTTGCCCTCATTAGACTCCCCTCTGGAAGCACTTTCACTGCAAGCTGCAGATTCCCTCCTAACAGCAAGCTTTAGGATAGGGTACTGAATTGTAACTTAACTGCGGCTAATAAGGCGATTTTGGCAAAGAGAGTATCTCCCGCAGGGAAGCTGCTACCATAAAATATTTGCCCTAATTACACTCCCCTTTGGAAGCGCTTTCACTGCAAGCTGCAGATTCCCTCCTAACAGCAAGCTTTAGGATAGGGTACTGAATTGTATCTTACTTTCGCCTAATAATGCGATTTTGGCAAGGGGAGTATCTCCTGCAGGGAAGCTGCTACCATCAAATGCTTGCCCTCATTAGACTCCCCTCTGGAAGTGCTTTCACTGCAAGCTGCAGATTCCCTCCTAACAGCAAGCTTTAGGATAGGGTACTGAATTGTAACTTACTTTCGCCTAATAGTGCGATTTTGGCAAAGAGAGTATCTCCCGCAGGGAAGCTGCTACCATCAAATGTTTGCCCTCATTAGACTCCCCTCTGGAAGCGCTTTCACTGCAAGCTGCAGATTCCCTCCTAACAGCAAGCTTTAGGATAGGGTACTGAATTGTAACTTACTTTCGCATAATAATGCGATTTTGGCAAAGAGAGTATCACCCGCAGGGAAGCTGCTAACATCAAATGTTTGCCCTCATTAGACTCCCCTCTGGAAGCGCTTTCACTGCAAGCTGCAGATTCCTTCCTAACAGCAAGCTTTAGGATAGGGTACTGAATTGTAACTTAACTGCGGCTAATAAGGCGACTTTGGCAGAGAGTATCTCCCGCAGGGAAACTGCTACCATCAAATGTTTGCCCTCAGTAGACTCCCCTCTGGAAGCGCTTTCACTGCAAGCTGCAGATTCCCTCCTAACAGCAAGCTTTAGGATAGGGTACTGAATGGTAACTTACTTTCGCCTAATAAGGCGATTTTGGCAAAGAGAATATCTCCCGCAGGGAAGCTGTTACCATCAAACGTTTGCCCTCATTAGACTCCCCTCTGGAAGCGCTTTCACTGCAAGCTGCAGATTCCCTCCTAACAGCAAGCTTTAGGATAGGGTACTGAATGGTAACTTACTTTCGCCTAATAATGCGATTTTGGCAAAGAGAGTATCTCCTGCAGGGAAGCTGCTACCATCAAATGTTTGCCCTCATTACACTCCCCTCTGGAAGCGCTTTCACTGCAAGCTGCAAATTCCCTCCTAACAGCAACTTTAGGTTAGAGTGCTGAATTGTAACTTACTTTCGCCTAATAATGCGATTCTGGCAAAGAGAGTATCTCCCGCAGGGAAGCTGCTACCATCAAATGTTTGCCCTCATTAGACTCCCCTCTGGAAGCGCTTTCACTGCAAGCTGCAGATTCCCTCCTAACAGCAAGCTTTAGGATAGGGTACTGAAATGTATCTAAACTGCGGCTAATAAGGAGAATTTGGCAAAGAGACTATCTCCCGCAGGGAAGATGCTACCATCAAATGTTTGCCCTCATTAGACTCCCCTCTGGAAGCGCTTTCACTGCAAGCTGCAGATTCCCTCCTAACAGCAAGCTTTAGGATAGGGTACTGAATTGTAACTTACTTTCGCCTAATAAAGCGATTTTGGCAAAGAGAGTATCTCCCGCAGGGAAGCTGCTACCATCAAATGTTTGCCCTCATTACACTCCCCTCTGGAAGCGCTTTCACTGCAAGCTGCAGATTCCCTCCTAACAGCAAGCTTTAGGATAGGGTACTGAATTGTAACTTAACTGCGGCTAATAAGGCGATTTTGGCAAAGAGAGTATCTCCCGCAGGGAAGCTGCTACCATAAAATATTTGCCCTCATTAGACTCCCCTCTGGAAGCGCTTTCACTGCAAGCTGCAGATTCCCTCCTAACAGCAAGCTTTAGGATAGGGTACTGAATTGTAACTTAACTGCGGCTAATAAGGCGATTTTGGCAAAGAGAATATCTCCCGCAGGGAAGCTGCTACTATCAAATGTTTGCCCTCATTAGACTACCCTCTGGAAGCGCTTTCACTGCAAGCTGCAGATTCCCTCCCAACAGCAAGCTTTAGGATAGGGTACTGAATTGTAACTTACTTTCGCCTAATAATGCGATTCTGGCAAAGAGAGTATCTCCCGCAGGGAAGCTGCTACCATCAAATGTTTGCCCTCGTTAGACTACCCTCTGAAAGCGCATTCCCTTCAAGCTGCAGATTCCCTCCTAACAGCAAGCTTTAGGATAGGGTACTGAATTGTAACTTAACTGCGGCTAAAAAGGCGATTTTGGCAAAGAGAATATCTCCCGCAGGGAAGATGCTACCATCAAATGTTTGCCCTCATTTGACTCCCCTCTGGAAGCGCTTTCACTGCAAGCTGCAGATTCCCTCCTAACAGCAATCTTTAGGATAGGGTACTGAATTGTAACTTACTTTCGCCTAATAATGCGATTTTGGCAAAGAGAGTATCTCCCGCAGGGAAGCTGCTACCATCAAATGTTTGCCCTCCTTAGACTCCCCTCTGGAAGCGCTTTCACTGCAAGCTGCAGATTCCCTCCTAACAGCAAGCTTTAGGATAGGGTACTGAATTGTATCTTAACTGCGGCTAATAAGGCGATTTTGGCAATGAGAATATCTCCCGCAGGGAAGCTGTTACCATCAAATGTTTGCCCTCATTAGACTCCCCTCTGGAAGCGCTTTCACTGCAAGCTGCAGATTCCCTCCTAACAGCAAGCTTTAGGATAGGGTACTGAATTGTAACTTACTTTCGCCTAATAATGCGATTTTTGCAAAGAGAGTATCTCCCGCAGGGAAGCTGCTACCATCAAATGTTTGCCCTCATTACACTCCCCTCTGGAAGCGCTTTCACTGCAAGCTGCAGATTCCCTCCTAACAGCAAGCTTTAGGAAAGGGTACTGAATTGTAACTTACTTTTGCCTAATAATGCGATTTTGGCAAAGAGAATATCTCCCGCAGTGAAGATGCTACCATCAAATATTTGCCCTCATTAGACTCCACTCTGGAAGCGCTTTCACTGCAAGCTGAAGATTCCCTCCTAACAGCAAGCTTTAGGATAGTGTACTGAATTGTAACTTACTTTCGCCTAATAATGCGATTTTGGCAAAGAGAGAGAATATGGGACAAGGGCAAAGCGGGGCGGACAAGGGCAAAGCGGGGCGGACAAGGGCAAAGCGGGGCGGACAAGGGCAAAGCGGGGCGGACAAGGGCAAAGCGGGGCGGACAAGGGCAAAGCGGGGCGGACAAGGGCAAAGCGGGGCGGACAAGGGCAAAGCGGGGCGGACAAGGGCAAAGCGGGGCGGACAAGGGCAAAGCGGGGCGGACAAGGGCAAAGCGGGGCGGACAAGGGCAAAGCGGGGCGGACAAGGGCAAAGCGGGGCGGACAAGGGCAAAGCGGGGCGGACAAGGGCAAAGCGGGGCGGACAAGGGCAAAGCGGGGCGGACAAGGGCAAAGCGGGGCGGACAAGGGCAAAGCGGGGCGGACAAGGGCAAAGCGGGGCGGACAAGGGCAAAGCGGGGCGGACAAGGGCAAAGCGGGGCGGACAAGGGCAAAGCGGGGCGGACAAGGGCAAAGCGGGGCGGACAAGGGCAAAGCGGGGCGGACAAGGGCAAAGCGGGGCGGACAAGGGCAAAGCGGGGCGGACAAGGGCAAAGCGGGGCGGACAAGGGCAAAGCGGGGCGGACAAGGGCAAAGCGGGGCGGACAAGGGCAAAGCGGGGCGGACAAGGGCAAAGCGGGGCGGACAAGGGCAAAGCGGGGCGGACAAGGGCAAAGCGGGGCGGACAAGGGCAAAGCGGGGCGGACAAGGGCAAAGCGGGGCGGACAAGTGCGGAGAATACCGGACAAGGGCAAAGACGGGCGGACAAGGGCAAAGAGGCGCGGACAAGTGCGGAGAATACCGGACAAGTGCGGAGAATACCGGACAAGGGCAAAGCCGGGCGGACAAGTGCGGAGAATACCGGACAAGGGCAAAGCCGGGCGGACAAGGGCAAAGCTGGGCGGACAAGGGCAAAGCCGGGCGGACAAGGGCAAAGCCGGGCGGACAAGGGCAAAGCCGGGCGGACAAGTGCGGAGAATACCGGACAATTGCGGAGAATACTGGACAAGGGCAAAGCCGAGCGGACAAGTGCGGAGAATACCGGACAAGTGCGGAGAATACCGGACAAGTGCGGAGAATACCGGACCAGGGCAAAGACGGGCGGACCAGGGCAAAGACGGGCGGACCAGGGCAAAGACGGGCGGACCAGGGCAAAGACGGGCGGAGAAGTGCGGGGAATACCGGAAAAGGGCAAACACGGGCGGACAAGTGCGGGGAATACCGAAAAAGGGCGAAGACGGGCGGAAAAGTGCAAATAGGGGCGGACAAGGGCAAAGAGGGCCCGACCAGGGCAAAGAGGGGCGGACAAGTTCGGAGAGTACGGGACAAGGGCACAGAGGGGCGGACAAGGGCCCAGATTGGCAGACAATTTCGGAGAATACGGGACAAGGGCCCAGAGGGGCGGACAAGGGCCCAGAGGGGCGGACAAGGGCCCAGAGGGGCGGACAAGGGCCCAGAGGGGCGGACAAGTTAGGAGAATACGGGACACGGGCCCAGAGGGGCGGACAAGTTAGGAGAATACGGGACACGGGCCCAGAGAATACGGGACACGGGCCCAGAGAATACGGGACACGGGCCCAGAGAATACGGGACACGGGCCCAGAGGGGCGGACAAGTTTGGAGAATACGGGACAAGGGCCCAGACGGGCGGACACGAGCCCAGAGGGGCGGACAAGTTTGGAGAATACGGGACAAGGGCCCAGACGGGCGGACACGGGCCCAGAGGGGCGGACAAGTGCGGATAATACGGGACAAGGCCGCAGAGGGTCGGACACGGGCCCAGAGGGGCGGACACGGGCCCAGAGGGGCGGACAAGTGCGGATAATACGGGACAAGGCCACAGAGGGGCGGACAAGGGGAAAGAGGGTCGGACAAGTGTGGAGAACACGGTACAAGGCCACAGAGTGGCGGACAATGGCGGAGAACACGGGACAAGGCCACAGAGTGGTGGACAATGGCGGAGAACACGGGACAAGGCCACAGATTGGCGGACAAGGGCGGAGAACACGGGACAAGGGCACAGAGGGGCGGACAAGGGCGGAGAACACGGGACAAGGGCCCAAGTCGGGCCGGGAGGGGCCCAAGTCGGGGCGGGCAAGTGCGGAAAATACCGGACAAGTGCGGATAATACGGGACAAGGCCACAGAGGGGCGGACAAGGGCAGAGAACACAGGACAAGGCCACAGAGGGGCGGACAAGGGCGGAGACACGGGACAAGGGCCCAAGTCGGGCCGGGCAAGTGCGGAAAATACCGGACAGGGGTAAGAGCAGGGCCGCACGGGGTGGAGGTGCAGTTCAGTCTCAACTCAGTACCTTATATTAAACGTTCTGTTAGTCGAGCTTAACCAGCTTGAAGTGAAAGCACTTCCGGAGAAGACTCTACTGAGAGCCAGCATTTGATTGTAGCAGATTCCCCGCAGTCCTTGTGCTGAACGGTATGAAATTTCAAAGTGACACTTTAACCGCCATTCTGATGTTACTGTACACAAGCCGAGACTGAACATTCTACAAGCCTTGCTTTGCACTGAAAGCACTCTAAGAGAAGACATTCAGAAACAGCAGCATTCCATGCTAGCATCTTCCCTGCGGGAGACACTCTCTTTTCCCAAATCGCCTTATTAGGCGAAAGTAAGTCACAATTCAGTACCCTATACTAAACCGTTCTGTTAGACATTCTTCTGCAGCTTGCAGTGAAGGCGCTTCCAGAGAAGACTCTAACAAAAGCCAGAATTTGATCATAGCAGCTTCCCTACAGTACTTCTCTGCATCCCCTCCATGGTTTCAGAGACTAGCAGAAACTACCACACTTAGGGCTGCTAGCTCTCCAAAGTAATGGATGCCCCTAGACTGCATGGTCTAGTCACATTAAAACATTAAGATAAGAACCGGGCCGCTATACCTTGGCTGACTCTTATCACCTCCTCCATGCACCAGGCAGAGCAGCTTGAACTGGACACAAATACACACGGAACACTAACACACAAGACCGATGTCGTGAACCGAGGACAAAAGAAGATTTGCAGCAACATGGAGGACTCTTGGACCACGCTTGCCAATGGGCAAGGCAATGGACAGGGCTCTGAGGAAGAACCTACGGTAGCCCTGGAAAAGCAAAGATGGTTCCAAAGAGATGTGGCTGCAACTGGCAAGATGAACGGGCAAGAAACCCTTTTAAAGTCCTAAAGATGCAGAGGATGGATGGAACAAGTCCCAGAACAGGGATCCAACAAAACGGAAGACTAACTATCCTGGATAATAAGGCCGGCTGCAAGGCTGCAGCAGAAGACAACTGACCGGATGCTTCCAAAACACAAGAGCGATCCACGCTTTAAAAATGTGAAGAAAGAAAAGCAGTGCCCCATCGACACTGCTTTGATCAGTACGAGCATTTGGGACCCTAGACATGGTGCCCAAGGCACATCCGGCATGCCTCGAGTACAAAAGAGGACATCAAGACCTGCAGAAAATTTCAGACACAGCACAGTGACTACACAAACTAGATAACAACAGATACAGGCTGGAACTGCCCTGCCCATGCAGGGTTTGGGCTCAGAAGTACGCCCCTCTGCCTTCACCTGCCCAAAGAGGACTCTCCCTGCACAGCCTAGGCTACCTTCAAAACCCCTCCCTGCTATCCCCAACCCGCCTCCCGCTTCCCAAATCTGGTCCCTCAACTTAGCTTTCAGAGGGCCACGAATGAAGCTGTCCTTGGCCAAAGCAGCTCAAATCACATCAGCTAACAGAAATAATCCTGCAGTCACTGGGTTCCTCTTCAGCATCTGCAAGGAAAACAAGGAGAAAAACACAGTGCCAAAACACGAGAACGATCCCGGCTTTAGGAGCACGATGCAAGAAAAGCAGTGCCCAATCGACAGTGCATTGATGGGTACAAGCATTCAGGACCCTAGATATGGTGCTCGAGGCATGTCCGGCATGCTGTAAAGGATCCCTCATTACAATGGTATGTGGCCAAGACTGGGATGATGTACGTGAGAGGATCACCTTTTAAATGTCTAAAGACACAAGATGCGTGGAAGAAGTCTTAGGCCTACAGGGATCCTTGAAAATACAAGACTAGCGATTGTGGCCACCAACACAGTCTGCAAGGTCACAGGAAAAGATGGCTGACTAGAAACTTTGAAAATGTGAAGCCAATCCACACTTAGGTTATGATGCAAGAAGAACAGTGCCTAATTGGTATTGTACCCATGAGTACAGGCATTCAAGACCCTCGAGATGCTGCTCAAGTCATATGCTGCATTCCTTTAAAGCAAAGGGGACATCAAGGCTTAAGAAACATGAAAGAGAAACAGAATATAAAGCACACAGCACAGACAAGCTGGAACGGCCCTACCTGGAACATGCTAGCTTTGGGCTGAGAAGTAACACCCTCCAGCTCTCCATGCCCAAAGGGGACATTTCCTGCACAGCCCTCTCCCCTAGGCTACTTTTAAAACTCCACCCTGCCATCCCCAGCCTTCTCCCCTCTGTCACACCCCACCCTTGCCCCCGTCCCTCAACTTAGCTTTCAGACCACCAGGAGGCTTCCTCAGCAGAAAAAACTCCAAGAGCATCAGCTCCCTGGGATGATCCTACAGTTGCCAGGTTCCACTTGGCCATCTGTAAGAAAACCAATGAGAAAACTAAAATAGTGCCAACAGCCAGCATTGCACTGATCAATGTCAGCACCTTACATGACAACTTGCTCTGCCTAACTGCCATGTTCTTCCACTCACTTGCTCCACAGCAGTTCTTATGTCAGATGCTGCAGCTGTTATCACCCAGGGTAATTAAATTAAGAGAATTACTCACACCTGTGAGAAGTCTGCCCCATGCTCCTTCTCCCTACTACCCAGCTCATCTCAAATGCTCTTCCCATTCCCAAGGTGGCCCACACAGTGCCTGCCAAACCAAAAGTAAATACTATGTTGCCAAATAATACTTTGCTCTTCTAGACATACTCAACTTCCTCCTCACCATCAGCCCCACAATGATGAGAAAAAGCCTGACTACCTCACCGGCACCCCAAAATTCTCTGCTGTCTGCTTACTTCTCCTCTCCTCCTCACCACTTAAGTTGTAGG
Source organism: Phaenicophaeus curvirostris (assembly GCF_032191515.1). Classification (NCBI taxonomy): domain Eukaryota; kingdom Metazoa; phylum Chordata; class Aves; order Cuculiformes; family Cuculidae; genus Phaenicophaeus; species Phaenicophaeus curvirostris. Next base: position 29,508 of record NW_027206884.1, on the reverse strand, counting down.
ACCAGTAGTGGTGATACCCAGGACAAAAGAAAGATGAGCCATGGAGATCCTAATTCTAGGAAGTTACCAGACTTTAGTCACAGGAGTAAACAAGAAGAACTTGAAAAAGAATATTCTTATCAAAACCCAGTAAAGATTATTAACACAGAAGACATAAAAACACAGGACACTCACCACACAGCAATGGAGACTGGAATTACAGAGGCAGTCAGCCAATAAAAAACTCGCAACAGTGGGATTTGACTGCTCTAAGACCTAAATTGGAAACTCAATGACCGTAAAAAAACACAATGGATAACAGGGACAAGGTAAAAACCGCTGTAAGCAATAACAAAGCAAACCTCACTGGTAAGTTCAGGAAAAATCCAAAACTCTACTAAATAAGGGAGGCTTGTGTGCCCACAGACCAGATGAAAAAGAGTTGCTCAGCTGCTAACTGTTACGAGCCAAAACAATATCCAATCTCTTCCCTGAGAAATGCAAGCGAAACAAGCGGCAGAATCCTGCACTGTAGATAGGCAGTGAGTCCATATGTTTAAGTAGCAAGGTCTCTGATATTCATAGGATCACCAGGTTGGAAAAGACCCATTGGATCATTGAGTCCAACCATTCCTATCAATCACTAAACCACGTCCCTCAGCACTTCGGCCACCCGTCCTTTAAACACCTCCAGGGAAGGTGACTCTACCACCTCCTTGGGCAGCCTTTGCCCATCCCTAATAACCCTTTCAGTGAAATATTTTTTCCTGATGTACAGCCTGAACCTTCCCTGGCAGAGCTTGAGGCTATTCCCTCTTGTCCTGTCCCCTGTCACTTTGGAGAGGTGGCCAGCTTCCTTATCTCCACAACCTCCTTTCAGCAATGAGGTCTCCCCTCAGCCTCCTCTTCTCCAGGCTAAACACCCCCAGCCCTCTCAGCCACTCCTCATAAGGCTTATTCACCAGCCCCCTCACCAGCTACAGTACTCTTCTCTGGACATTCAGATGGATGGAGACAGGATGGATGCAAAGAAGTTGGTTGAGGAACACAATAAGTAGAAAGTATAAGGGAGCAGAGATCTCACAGCCCTAGAGATTACATTTCTTAGGGTAACTAATGCTTTTCAACTTGTGTCTCAACCTCATCGTTACCTCGTTGGCTACAGAGAGACTAGAACAACAGACACCTGAATGGCACTTGCATCTGACCACCAAACTGACCCAAGAAAGACTGATGAACCCATCTCCCTTTCCCCAAACCATTAAAGCCCTTTTCTACCCCTGAAGTATCAGAGAAGGAACCCTGCTCCTTCTTAACAGAACCTGCCCTATATTTTAACCCCCCTGACCCTTCTGTGTTGCTGTTCCTTGGGAGCTGGGCTCCTGAGCCCTTCCCAAGGCTCCCCTGGCCCCTTCTATCTTCCACCAACCCACAGACTCAACTTCCTACCACAGGCCAACAAGGCTCATTCCAGGTTATTATCACCCACAAGATGCCCATTACAAACTGCAGAGCCCCTAGGGCCAATACATCATGCCACACAGAATGAGGAACAACAACAAATCATCCCATAACTAAAAACTCCAGGCAAAGCACCCAGAAAAAAAACAAAGAAGGAAAACAAACCATTAAAACATCTTGCCCCCTCCAACACCCAATCAAAAATTACTGACAAAAAAGCCCCATAGTTACAGCTGTATGTGCTGCTTTGCCTGGACTCTTCCAAAGCTCATACCTCCTCCAACAGATGCCTCTGCTTCTTTAGAGGATCAGAAAAAAAAAAAAATCAAAAAAAAAAGCCAAAAAACACCACTTACCCAACTAGCCTAAAATATATAATGAATTGAAACAGCAGCAGAACTCTAACCTCAAGGATAAACCACAACCTAAATGACCTCCAGAGGCAAGGCCTGTAGCTTATATACCCCCTGGCCCTTCCCACCCACCACCTGTGACTGGGGTGTGGTGAAGCCCTCACAGGTATAAAGAGTGCCTGGGGAGCAGCTGTGTTTTATTAACTCTGCCTTACATTCTCAGCTAGAACAACACTACTATGTGTCTGAAAGCATCCTTACAAGAAATAACAGTATGCGTGCTGTCACTGCAACATTGCTAGTTGTGACAGTGATGGAACTAGGTAACGAACATTTTAGACCTGGACATTTTTGTTCCTTTCATTTATCGTGCTGCTACAATTACTGTTCCCAGGTATCCCTATACCCCTACTCTTTAATTTTTCTGTGCTCTTTTCTCTCTCTTTTTTCCCCCAGTCTTCAGTATCAGTTCTCTGTCCATACTTTTTTTCTCCTTTTCCATCTTTCTACCAATTTGCGTTCCTCATTCTGTTGATACTCCCCTTTGCTCCTCTTGCTGTTTCTGAATCTTTGTGCTAGTCCCTCCCCTTTTTATAATCCTCTGTCTGTCTGTAGTGCTCCTAGTTCCTCTCAAAAAAGTCAGCGCTTTTTTATGTACACACATGGCCTTATGAGAAACAGCTGAGAGGACTGGGGTTGTTTAATCTGGAGAAAAGGAGGCTGAGGGGAGACTTCATTGCTCTCTACAATTACCTGAAAGGAGATTGTAGAGAGGAGGATGATGGCCATTTCTCCCAAGTGACAGGGGACAGGACAAGAGGGAATGGCCTCAAGCTCCACCAGGGGAATCTGCAGCTTGCAGTGAAAGCGCTTCCAGAGGGAAGTCTAAAGAGGGCAAACACTTGATGGTAGCAGCTTCCCTGCGGGAGATATTCTATTTTCCAAAATCGCATTATTAGCCGCATTTAAGATACAATTCAGTACCCTATCCTAAAGCTTGCTGTTAGGAGGGAATCTGCAGCTTGCAGTGAAAGCGCTTCCAGAGGGGAGTCTAATGAGGGCAAAGATTTGATGGTAGCAGCTTCCCTGCGGGAGATACTCTCTTTGCCAAAATCGCATTATTAGGCGAAAGTAAGTTACAATTCAGTACCCTATCCTAAAGCTTGCTGTTAAGAGCGAATATGTGGCTTGCAGTGAAAGCGATTCCAGAGGGGAGTCTAACGAGGGCAAACATTTGATGGTAGCAGCTTCCCTGCGGGAGATAGTCTCTTTGCCAAAATCGCATTATTAGGCGAAAGTAAGTTACCATTCAGTACCCAATCCTAAAGCTTGCTGTTAGGAGGGAATCTGCACCTTGCAGTGAAAGCGCTTCCAGAGATGAGTCTAACGAGGGCAAACATTTGATGGTAGCAGCTTCCCTGCGGGAGATACTCTCTTTTCCAAAATCGCATTCTAAGCCGCAGTTAAGGTACAATTCAGTACACTATCCTAAAGCTTGCTGTTAGGAGGGAATCTGCAGCTTGCAGTGAAAGCGCTTCCAGAGGGGAGTCTAATGAGGGCAAACATTTGATGGTACCTGCTTCCCTGCGGGAAATACTCTCTTTTACAAAACCGCATTATTAGGCGAAAGTACGTTACAATTAAGTACCCTATCCTACAGCTTGCTGTTAGGAGGGAATCTGCAGCTTGCACTGAAAGCGCTTCCAGAGGGGAGTCTAATGAGGGCAAACACTTGATGGTAGCAGCATCCCTGCGGGAGATACTCTCTTTGCCAAAATCGCATTATTAGGCGAAAGTAAGTTACAATTCAGTACCCTATCCTAAAGCTTGCTGTTAGGAGGGAATCTGCAGCTTGCAGTGAAAGCGCTTCCAGAGGGGAGTCTAATGAGGGCAAACACTTGATTGTAGCAGCTTACCTGCGGGAGATACTCTCTTTTACAAAATAGCATTTTTAGGCAAAAGTAAGATACAATTCAGTACCCTATCGTAAAGCTTCCTGTTAGGAGGGAATCTGCAGCTTGCAGTGAAAGCACTTCCAGAGGGGAGTCTAACGAGGGCAAACATTTGATGGTAGCAGCTTCCCTGCGGGAGATACTCTCTTTTCCATAATCGCATTATTAGCCGCATTAAAGTTACAATTCAGTACACTGTCCTACAGCTTGCTGTTAGGAGGGAATCTGCACCTTGCAGGGAAAGCGCTTCCAGAGATGAGTCTAACGAGGGCAAACATTTGATGGTAGCAGCTTCCCTGCGGGAGATACTCTCTTTGCCAAAATCGCATTATTAGGCGAAAGTAAGTTACACTTCAGTACACTATCCTAAAGCTTTCTGTTAGGAGAGAATCTGCAGCTTGCAGTGAATGCACTTCCAGAGGGGAGTCTAATGAGGGCAAATGCTTCATGGTAGAAGCTTCCCTGCGGGAGATACTCTCTTTTCCAAAATCGCATTTTTAGGCGAAAGTAAGATACAATTCAGTACCCTATCCTACAGCTTGCTGTTAGGAGGGAATCTGCAGCTTGCTTCCCGCAGGGAAGCTGCTACCATCAAATGTTTGCCCTCATTAGACTCCCCTCTGGAAGCGCGTTCACTGCAAGCTGCAGATTCCCTCCTAACAGCAAGCTTTAGGATAGTGTACTGAATTGTAATTTAACTGAGGCTAATAATGCGATTTTGGCAAAGAGACTATCTCCCGCAGGGAAGCTGCTACCATCAAATGTTTGCCCTCGTTAGACTCCCCTCTGGAAGCGCTTTCACTGCAAGCTGCAGATTCCCTCCTAACAGCAAGCTTTAGAATAGGGTACTGAATTGTAACTTACTTTCGCCTAATAAGGCGTTTTTAGCAAAGAGAGTATCTCCCACAGGGAAGCTGCTACCATCAAATGTTTGCCCTCGTTAGACTCCCCTCTGGAAGCGCTTTCACTGCAAGCTGCAGATTCCCTCATAACAGCTAGCTTTAGGATAGGGTGCTGAATTGTAACTTACTTTCGCCTAATAAGGCGATTTTGGAAAAGAGACTATCTCCCGCAGGAAAGCTGCTACCATCAAATGTTTGCCCTCGTTAGACTCCCCTCTGGAAGCGCTTTCACTGCAAGCTGCAGATTCCCTCCTAACAGCAAGCTTTAGGATAAGGTACTGAATTGTAACTTACTTTCGCCTAATAAGGCGTTTTTAGCAAAGAGAGTATCTCCCACAGGGAAGCTGCTACCATCAAATGTTTGCCCTCGTTAGACTCCCCTCTGGAAGCGCTTTCACTGCAAGCTGCAGATTCCCTCCTAACAGCAAGCTTTCGGATAGGGTACTGAATTGTAACTTAACTGCGGCTAATAAGGCGATTATGGCAAAGAGAGTATCTCCCGCAGGGAAGCTGCTACCATCAAATGTTTGCCCTCATTAGACTCCCCTCTGGAAGTGCTTTCACTGCAAGCTGCAGATTCCCTCCTAACAGCAAGCTTTAGGATAGGGTACTGAATTGTAACTTACTTTCGCCTAATAATGGGATTTTGGCAAAGAGAGTATCTCCCGCAGGGAAGCTGCTACCATCAAATGTTTGCCCTCATTAGACTCCCCTCTGGAAGCGCTTTCACTGCAAGCTGCAGATTCCCTCCTAACAGCAAGCTTTAGGATAGGGTACTGAATTGTAACTTACTTTCGACTAATAATAAGATTTTGGAAAAGAGAGTATCTCCCGCAGGGAAGCTGCTACCATCAAATGTTTGCCCTCATTAGACTCCCCTCTGGAAGCGCTTTCACTGCAAGCTGCAGATTCCCTCCTAACAGCAAGCTTTAGCATAGGGTACTGAATTGTATCTTAACTGCGGCTAATAATGCGATTTTGGCAAAGAGAGTATCTCCCGCAGGGAAGCTGCTACCATCAAATGTTTGCCCTCGTTAGACTCCCCTCTGGAAGCGCTTTCACTGCAAGCTGCAGATTCCCTCCTAACAGCAAGACTTAGCATAGGGTACTGAATTGTAATTTAACTGCGGCTAATAATGCGATTTTGGCAAAGAGAGTATCTCCCGCAGGGAAGCTGCTACCATCAAATGTTTTCCCTCATTAGACTCCCCTCTGGAAGCGCTTTCACTGCAAGCTGCAGATTCCCTCCTAACAGCAAGCTTTAGGATAGGGTACTGAATTGTAACTTACTTTCGCCTAATAATGCGATTTTGGCAAAGAGAGTATCTCCCGCAGGGAAGCTGCTACCATCAAATGTTTGCCCTCATTAGACTACCCTCTGGAAGCGCTTTCACTGCAAGCTGCAGATTGCCTCCTAACAGCAAGCTTTAGGATAGTGTACTGAATTGTAACTTATTTTCGCCTAATAATGCGATTTTGGCAAAGAGAGTATATCCCGCAGGGAAGCTGCTACCATCAAATGTTTGCCCTCATTAGACTCCCCTCTGGAAGCGCTTTCACTGCAAGCTGCAGATTCCCTCCTAACAGCAAGCTTTATGATAGTGTACTGAATTGTATCTTACTTTCGCCTAATAATGCGATTTTGTAAAAGAGACTATCTCCCACAGGGAAGCTGCTACCATCAAATGCTGGCTCTCGTTAGATTCCTCTCTTGAAGCACTTTCACTGCAAGCTGCAGATTCCCTCCTAACAGCAAGCTTTAGGATAGGGTACTGAATTGTAACTTACTTTCGCCTAATAATGCGATTATGGCAAAGACAGTATCTCCCGCAGGGAAGCTGCTACCATCAAATGTTTGCCCTCATTAGACTCCCCTCTGGAAGCGCTTTCTCTGCAAGCTGCAGATTCCCTCCTAACAGCAATCTTTAGGATAGGGTACTGAATTGTAACCTAACTGCGGCTAATAAGGCGATATTGGAAAAGAGAGTATCTCCCGCAGGGAAGCTGCTACCATCAAATGTTTGCCCTCATTAGACTCCCCTCTGGAAGCGCTTTCACTGCAAGCTGCAGATTCCCTCCTAACAGCAAGCTTTAGGATAGGGTACTGAATTGTAACTCACTTTCGCCTAATAATGCGATTATGGCAAAGAGAGTATCTCCCACAGGGAAGCTGTTATCATCAAACGTTTGCCCTCGTTAGACTCCCCTATGGAAGCGCTTTCACTGCAAGCTGCAGATTCCCTCCTAACAGCAAGCTTTAGGATAGGGTACTGAATTGTAACTTACTTTCGACTAATAATGCGATTTTGACAAAGACAGTATCTCCCGCAGGGAAGCTGCTACCATCAAATGTTTTCCCTCATTAGACTCCCCTCTGGAAGCGCTTTCACTGCAAGCTGCAGATTCCCTCCTAACAGCAAGTTTATGATAGGGTACTGAATTGTAACTTAACTGCGGCTAATAATGCGATTTTGGAAAAGAGAGTATCTCCCGCAGGGAAGCTGCTACCATCAAATGTTTGCCCTCGTTAGACTCCCCTCTGGAAGCGCTTTCACTGCAAGCTGCAGATTCCCTCCTAACAGCAAGCTTTAGGATAGGGTACTGAATTGTAACTTACTTTCGCCTAATAATGCGATTTTGGCAAAGAGAGTGTCTCCCGCAGGGAAGCTGCTACCATCAAATGTTTGCCCTCATTAGACTCCCCTCTGGAAGCGCTTTCACTGCAAGCTGCAGATTCCCTCATAACTGCTAGCTTTAGGATAGGGTGCTGAATTGTAACTTACTTTCGCCTAATAATGCGATTTTGGCAAAGAGATTATCTCCCGCAGGAATGCTGCTACCATCAAATGCTTCCCCTCATTAGACTCCCCTCTGGAAGCGCTTTCACTGCAAGCTGCAGATTCCCTCCTAACAGCAAGCTTTAGAATAGGGTACTGAATTGTATCTTACTTTCGCCTAATAATGCGTTTTTAACAAAGAGAGTATCTCCCGCAGGGAAGCTGCTACCATCAAATGTTTTCCCTCGTTAGACTCCCCTCTGGAAGCGCTTTCACTGCAAGCTGCAAATTCCCTCCTAACAGCAAGCTTTAGGATAGGGCACTGAATTGTAACTTACTTTCGCCTAATAGTGCGATTACGGCAAAGAGAGTATCTCCCGCAGGGAAGCTGCTACCATCAAATGTTTGCCCTCATTAGACTCCCCTCTGGAAGCGCTTTCACTGCAAGCTCCAGATTCCCTCCTAACAGCAAGCTTTAGGATAGGGTACTGAATTGTAACTTAACTGCGGCTAATAATGCGATTTTGGCAAAGAGAGTATCTCCCGCAGGGAAGCTGCTACCATCAAATGTTTTCCCTCATTAGACTCCCCTCTGGAAGCGCTTTCACTGCAAGCTGCAGATTCCCTCCTAACAGCAAGCTTTAGGATAGGGTACTGAATTGTAACTTACTTTCGCCTAATAATGCGATTTTGGCAAAGAGAATATCTCCCTCAGGGAAGCTGCTACCATCAAATGTTTGCCCTCGTTAGACTCCCCTCTGGAAGCGCTTTCACTGCAAGCTGCAGATTCCCTCCTAACAGCAAGCTTTAGGATAGTGTACTGAATTGTAACTTAACTGCGGCTAGTAAGGCGGTATTGGAAAAGAGAGTATCTTCCGCAGGGAAGCTGCTACCATCAAATGTTTGCCCTCATTAGACTCCCCTCTGGAAGTGCTTTCACTGCAAGCTGCAGATTCCCTCCTAACAGCAAGCTTTAGGATAGGGTACTGAATTGTAACTTACTTTCGCCTAATAATGCGATTTTGGAAAAGAGAGTATCTCCCGCAGGGAAGCTGCTACCATCAAATGTTTGCCCTCATTAGACTCCCCTCTGGAAGCGCTTTCACTGCAAGCTGCAGATTCCCTCCTAACAGCAAGCTTTAGGATAGGGTACTGAATTGTAACTTACTTTCGACTAATAATAAGATTTTGGAAAACAGAGTATCTCCCGCAGGGAAGCTGCTACCATCAAATGTTTGCCCTCGTTAGACTCCCCTCTGGAAGCGCTTTCACTGCAAGCTGCAGATTCCCTCCTAACAGCAAGCTTTAGCATAGGGTACTGAATTGTATCTTAACTGCGGCTAATAATGCGATTTTGGCAAAGAGAGTATCTCCCGCAGGGAAGCTGCTACCATCAAATGTTTTCCCTCATTAGACTCCCCTCTGGAAGCGCTTTCACTGCAAGCTGCAGATTCCCTCCTAACAGCAAGCTTTAGGATAGGGTACTGAATTGTAACTTACTTTCGCCTAATAAGGCGTTTTTAGCAAAGAGAGTATCTCCCACAGGGAAGCTGCTACCATCAAATGTTTGCCCTCGTTAGACTCCCCTCTGGAAGCGCTTTCACTGCAAGCTGCAGATTCCCTCCTAACAGCAAGCTTTAGGATAGGGTACTGAATTGTAACTTACTTTCGCCTAATAATGCGATTTTGGCAAAGAGAGTATCTCCCACAGGGAAGCTGCTACCATCAAATGCTGGCTCTCGTTAGATTCCTCTCTTGAAGCACTTTCACTGCAAGCTGCAGATTCCCTCCTAACAGCAAGCTTTAGGATAGGGTACTGAATTGTAACTTACTTTCGCCTAATAATGCGATTTTGGCAAAGAGAGTATCTCCCGCAAGGAAGCTGCTACCATCAAGTGTTTGCCCTCATTAGACTCCCCTCTGGAAGCGCTTTCACTGCAAGCTGCAGATTCCCTCCTAACAGCAAGCTTTAGGATAGGGTACTGAATTGTATCTTAAATGCAGCTAATAATGCGATTATTGCAAAGAGAGTATCTCCCGCAGGGAAGCTGCTACCATCAAATGTTTGCCCTCATTAGACTCCCCTCTGGAAGCGCTTTCACTGCAAGCTGCAGATGCCCTCCTAACAGCAAGCTTTAGGATAGGGTACTGAATTGTAACTTATTTTCGCCTAATAATGCGATTTTGGCAAAGAGAGTATCTCCCGCAGGGAAGCTGCTACCATCAAATGTTTGCCCTCGTTAGACTCCCCTCTGGAAGCGCTTTCACTGCAAGCTGCAGATTCCCTCCTAACAGCAAGCTTTAGGATAGGGTACTGAATTGTAACTTACTTTCGCCTAATAATGCGATTATGGCAAAGACAGTATCTCCCGCAGGGAAGCTGCTACCATCAAATGTTTCCCCTCGTTAGACTCCCCTCTGGAAGCGCTTTCACTGCAAGCTGCAGATTCCCTCCTAACAGCAAGCTTTAGAATAGGGTACTGAATTGTAACTTACTTTCGCCTAATAATGCGTTTTTAACAAAGAGAGTATCTCCCGCAGGGAAGCTGCTACCATCAAATGTTTTCCCTCGTTAGACTCCCCTCTGGAAGCGCTTTCACTGGAAGCTGCAAATTCCCTCCTAACAGCAAGCTTTAGGATAGGGCACTGAATTGTAACTTAGTTTCGCCTAATAGTTAGATTATGGCAAAGAGAGTATCTCCCGCAGGGAAGCTGCTACCATCAAATGTTTGCCCTCATTAGACTCCCCTCTGGAAGCGCTTTCACTGCAAGCTCCAGATTCCCTCCTAACAGCAAGCTTTAGCATAGGGTACTGAATTGTATCTTAACTGCGGCTAATAATGCGATTTTGGCAAAGAGAGTATCTCCCGCAGGGAAGCTGCTACCATCAAATGTTTTTCCTCATTAGACTCCCCTCTGGAAGCGCTTTCACTGCAAGCTGCAGATTCCCTCCTAACAGCAAGCTTTAGGATAGGGTACTGAATTGTAACTTACATTCGCCTAATAATGCGATATTTGCAAAGAGAATATCTCCCGCAGGGAAGCTGCTACCATCAAATGTTTGCCCTCATTAGACTCCCCTCTGGAAGCGCTTTCACTGCAAGCTGCAGATTCCCTCCTAACAGCAAGCTTTAGGATAGGGTACTGAATTGTAACTTACTTTCGCCTAATAATGCGATCATGGAAAAGAGACTGTCTCCCGCAGGAAAGCTGCTACCATCAAATGTTTGCCCTCATTAGACTCCCCTCTGGAAGCACTTTCACTGCAAGCTGCAGATTCCCTCCTAACAGCAAGCTTTAGCATAGGGTACTGAATTGTATCTTAACTGCGGCTAATAAGGCGATTTTGGCAAAGAGAGTATCTCCCGCAGGGAAGCTGCTACCATCAAATGTTTGCCCTCATTAGACTCCCCTCTGGAAGCGCTTTCACTGCAAGCTGCAGATTCCCTCCTAACAACAAGCTTTAGGATAGGGTACTGAATTGTAACTTACTTTCTCCTAATAAGGCGTTTTTAGCAAAGAGAGTATCTCTCACAGGGAAGCTGCTACCATCAAATGTTTGCCCTCGTTAGACTCCCCTCTGGAAGCGCTTTCACTGCAAGCTGCAGATTCCCTCCTAACAGCAAGCTTTAGGATAGTGTACTGAAATGTAACTTACTTTCGCATAATAATGCGATTTTTTAAAAGAGACTATCTCCCACAGGGAAGCTGCTACCATCAAATGTTGGCTCTCGTTAGATTCCTCTCTTGAAGCACTTTCACTGCAAGCTGCAGATTCCCTCCTAACAGCAAGCTTTAGGATAGGGTACTGAATTGTAACTTACTTTCGCATAATAATGCGATTTTGGCAAAGAGAGTATCTCCCGCAAGGAAGCTGCTACCATCAAGTGTTGGCCCTCATTAGACTCCCCTCTGGAAGCGCTTTCACTGCAAGCTGCAGATTCCCTCCTAACAGCAAGCTTTAGGATAGGGTACTGAATTGTAACTTACTTTCGCCTAATAATGCGATTTTGGCAAAGAGAGTATCTCCCGCAGGGAAGCTGCTACCATCAAATGTTTGCCCTCATTAGACTCCCCTCTGGAAGCGCTTTCACTGCAAGCTGCAGATTCCCTCCTAACAGCAAGCTTTAGCATAGGGTACTGAATTGTATCTTAACTGCGGCTAATAAGGCGATTTCGGCAAAGAGAGTATCTCCCGCAGGGAAGCTGCTAACATCAAATGTTTGCCCTCATTAGACTCCCCTCTGGAAGCGCTTTCACTGCAAGCTGCAGATTCCCTCCTAACAGCAAGCTTTAGGATAGGGTACTGAATTGTAACTTAACTGCGGCTAATAATGCGATTTTGGAAAACAGAGTATCTCCCGCAGGGAAGCTGCTACCATCAAATGTTTGCCCTCGTTAGACTCCCCTCTGGAAGCACTTTCACTGCAAGCTGCAGATTCCCTCCTAACAGCAAGCTTTAGGATAGGGTACTGAATTGTAACTTACTTTCGCCTAATACTTCGATTTTGGCAAAGAGAGTGTCTCCAGCAGGGAAGCTGCTACCATCAAATGTTTGCCCTCATTAGACTCCCGTCTGGAAGCGCTTTCACTGCAAGCTGCAGATTCCCTCATAACTGCTAGCTTTAAGATAGGGTACTGAATTGTAACTTACTTTCGCCTAATAATGCGATTTTGGCAAAGAGAGTATCTCCCGCAGGAATGCTGCTACCATCAAATGCTTCCCCTCATTAGACTCCCCTCCAGAAGCGCTTTCACTGCAAGCTGCAGATTCCCTCCTAACAGCAAGCTTTAGGATAGGGTACTGAATTGTAACTTATCTGCGGCTAATAAGGCGATTTTTGGAAAGAGAATATCTCCAGCAGGGAAGATGCTACCATCAAATGTTTTCCCTCATTAGACTCCCCTCTGGAAGCGCTTTCACTGCAAGCTGCAGATTCCCTCCTAACAGCAAGCTTTAGGATAGGGTACTGAATTGTAACTTAACCGCGGCTAATAATGCGATTTTGGCAAAGAGAGTATCTCCCGCAGGGAAGCTGCTACCATCAAATGTTTGCCCTCGTTAGACTCCCCTCTGGAAGCGCTTTCACTGCAAGCTGCAGATTCCCTCCTAACAGCAAGCTTTAGGATAGGGTACTGAATTGAATCTTACTTTCGCCTAATAATGCGATTTTGGCAAAGAGAGTATCTCCCGCAGGGAAGCTGCTACCATCAAATGTTTGCCCTCATTAGACTCCCCTCTGGAAGCGCTTTCACTGCAAGCTGCAGATTCCCTCCTAACAGCAAGCTTTAGGATAGGGTACTGAATTGTAACTTACTTTCGCCTAATAATGCGATTTTGGCAAAGAGAGTATCTCCCGCAGGGAAGCTGCTACCATCAAATGTTTGCCCTCATTAGACTCCCCTCTGGAAGCGCTTTCACTGCAAGCTACAGATTCCCTCCTAACAGCAAGCTTTAGGATAGGTTACTGAATTGTAACTTAAGTGCGGCTAATAAGGCGATTTTAGCAGAGAGAATATCTCCCGCAGGGAAGCTGCTACCATCAAATGTTTGCCCTCATTAGACTCCCCTCTGGAAGCGCTTTCACTGCAAGCTGCAGATTCCCTCCTAACAGCAAGCTTTAGGATAGGGTACTGAATTGTAACTTACTTTCGCCTAATAATGCGATTATAGCAAAGAGAGTATCTCCCGCAGGGAAGCTGCTACCATCAAATGTTTGCCCTCGTTAGACTCCCCTCTGGAAGCGCTTTCACTGCAAGCTGCAGATTCCCTCCTAACAGCAAGCTTTAGGATAGGGTACTGAATTGTAACTTACTTTCGCTTAATAATGCGATTATAGCAAAGAGAGTATCTCCCGCAGGGAAGCTGCTACCATCAAATGTTTGCCCTCGTTAGACTCCCCTCTGGAAGCGCTTTCACTGCAAGCTGCAGATTCCCTCCTAACAGCAAGATTTAGGATAGGGTACTGAATTGTAACTTAACTGCGGCTAAAAAGGCGATTTTGGCAAAGAGACTATCTCCCGCAGGGAAGCTGCTACCATCAAATGTTTGCCCTCATTAGACTCCCCTCTGGAAGCGCTTTCACTGCAAGCTGCAGATTCCCTCCTAACAGCAAGCTTTAGGATAGGATACTGAATTGTAACTTACTTTCGCCTAATAATGCGATTTTGGCAAAGAGAGTATCTTCCGCAGGGAAGCTGCTACCATCAAATGTTTGCCCTCATTAGACTCCCCTCTGGAAGCGGTTTCACTGCAAGCTGCAGATTCCCTCCTAACAGCAAGCTTTAGGATAGGGTACTGAATTGTAACTTACTTTCGCCTAATAATGCGATTTTGGCAAAAAGAGTATCTCCCGCAGGGAAGCTGCTACCATCAAATGTTTGCCCTCGTTAGACTCCCCTCTGGAAGCGCTTTCACTGCAAGCTGCAGATTCCCTCCTAACAGCAAGCTTTAGGATAGGGTACTGAATTGTAACTTACTTTCGCCTAATAATGCGATTTTGGCAAAGAGAGTATCTCCGGCAGGGAAGCTGCTACCATCAAATGTTTGCCCTCATTAGACTCCCCTCTGGAAGCGCTTTCACTGCAAGCTACAGATTCCCTCCTAACAGCAAGCTTTAGGATAGGGTACTGAATTGTAACTTAACTGCGGCTAATAAGGCGATTTTAGCAAAGAGAATATCTCCCGCAGGGAAGCTGTTACCATCAAATGTTTGCCCTCATTAGACTCCCCTCTGGAAGCGCTTTCACTGCAAGCTGCAGATTCCCTCCTAACAGCAAGCTTTAGGATAGGGTACTGAATTGTAACTTACTTTCGCCTAATAATGCGATTATGAAAAAGAGAGTATCTCCCGCAGGGAAGCTGCTACCATCAAATGTTTGCCCTCGTTAGACTCCCCTCTGGAAGCGCTTTCACTGCAAGCTGCAGATTCCCTCCTAACAGCAAGCTTTAGGATAGGGTACTGAATTGTAACTTACTTTCGCCTAATAATGAGATTATAGCAAAGAGAGTATCTCCCGCAGGGAAGCTGCTACCATCAAATGTTTGCCCTCGTTAGACTCCCCTCTGGAAGCGCTTTCACTGCAAGCTGCAGATTCCCTCCTAACAGCAAGCTTTAGGATAGGGTACTGAATTGTAACTTACTTTCGCCTAATAATGCGATTTTGGCAAAGAGAGTATCTCCCGCAGGGAAGCTGTTACCATCAAACGTTTGCCCTCATTAGACTCCCCTCTGGAAGCGCTTTCACTGCAAGCTGCAGATTCCCTCCTAACAGCAAGATTTAGGATAGGGTACTGAATTGTAACTTAACTGCGGCTAAAAAGGCGATTTTGGCAAAGAGACTATCTCCCGCAGGGAAGCTGCTACCATCAAATGTTTGCCCTCATTAGACTCCCCTCTGGAAGCGCTTTCACTGCAAGCTGCAGATTCCCTCCTAACAGCAAGCTTTAGGATAGGATACTGAATTGTAACTTACTTTCGCCTAATAATGCGATTTTGGCAAAGAGAGTATCTCCCGCAGGGAAGCTGCTACCATCAAATGTTTGCCCTCATTAGACTCCCCTCTGGAAGCGGTTTCACTGCAAGCTGCAGATTCCCTCCTAACAGCAAGCTTTAGGATAGGGTACTGAATTGTAACTTACTTTCGCCTAATATTGCGATTTTGGCAAAGAGAGTATCTCCCGCAGGGAAGCTGCTACCATCAAATGTTTGCCCTCATTAGACTCCCCTCTGGAAGCGCTTTCACTGCAAGCTGCAGATTCCCTCCTAACAGCAAGCTTTAGGATAGGGTACTGAATTGTATCTTACTTTCGCCTAATAAAGCGATTTTGGCAAAGAGAGTATCTCCCGCAGGGAAGCTGCTACCATCAAATGTTTGCCCTCATTAGACTCCCCTCTGGAAGCGCTTTCACTGCAAGCTGCAGATTCCCTCCTAACAGCAAGCTTTAGGATAGGGTACTGAATTGTAACTTACTTTCGCCTAATAATGCGATTTTGGCAAAGAGAGTATCTCCCGCAGGGAAGCTGCTACCATCAAATGTTTGCCCTCATTAGACTCCCCTCTGGAAGCGCTTTCACTGCAAGCTGCAGATTCCCTCCTAACAGCAAGCTTTAGGATAGGGTCCTGAATTGTAACTTACTTTCGCCTAATAATGCCATTTTGGCAAAGAGAGTATCTCCCGCAGGGAAGCTGCTACCATCAAATGTTTGCCCTCATTAGACTCCCCTCTGGAAGCGCTTTCACTGCAAGCTGCAGATTCCTTCCTAACAGCAAGCTTTAGGATAGTGTACTGAATTGTAACTTACTTTCACCTAATAATGCGATTTTGGCAAAGAGAGTATCTCCCGCAGGGAAGCTGCTACCATCAAATGTTTGCCCTCATTAGACTCCCCTCTGGAAGCGCTTTCACTGCAAGCTGCAGATTCCCTCCTAACAGCAAGCTTTAGGATAGGGTACTGAATTGTAACTTAACTGCGGCTAAAAAGGCGATTTTGGCAAAGAGAGTATATCCCGCAGGGAAGCTGCTACCATCAAATGTTTGCCCTCATTAGACTCCCCTCTGGAAGCGGTTTCACTGCAAGCTGCAGATTCCCTCCTAACAGCAAGCTTTAGGATAGGGTACTGAATTGTAACTTACTTTCGCCTAATAATGCGATTTTGGCAAAAAGAGTATCTCCCGCAGGGAAGCTGCTACCATCAAATGTTTGCCCTCATTAGACTCCCCTCTGAAAGCGCTTTCACTGCAAGCTGCAGATTCCCTCCTAACAGCAAGCTTTAGGATAGGGTACTGAATTGTATCTTACTTTCGCCTAATAAAGCGATTTTGGCAAAGAGAGTATCTCCCGCAGGGAAGATGCTACCATCAAATGTTTGCCCTCATTAGACTCCCCTCTGGAAGCGCTTTCACTGCAAGCTGCAGATTCCCTCCTAACAGCAAGCTTTAGGATAGGGTACTGAATTGTAACTTAAGTGCGGCTAATAAGGCGATTTTAGCAAAGAGAATATCTCCCGCAGGGAAGCTGTTACCATCAAATGTTTGCCCTCATTAGACTCCCCTCTGGAAGCGCTTTCACTGCAAGCTGCAGATTCCCTCCTAACAGCAAGCTTTAGGATAGGGTCCTGAATTGTAACTTACTTTCGCCTAATAATGCCATTTTGGCAAAGAGAGTATCTCCCGCAGGGAAGCTGCTACCATCAAATGTTTGCCCTCATTAGACTCCCCTCTGGAAGCGCTTTCACTGCAAGCTGCAGATTCCTTCCTAACAGCAAGCTTTAGGATAGGGTACTGAATTGTAACTTACTTTCGCCTAATAATGCGATTTTGGCAAAGAGAGTATCTCCCGCAGGGAAGCTGCTACCATCAAATGTTTGCCCTCGTTAGACTCCCCTCTGGAAGCGCTTTCACTGCAAGCTGCAGATTCCCTCCTAACAGCAAGCTTTAGGATAGGGTACTGAATTGTAACTTAACTGCGGCTAAAAAGGCGATTTTGGCAAAGAGAGTATCTCCCGCAGGGAAGCTGCTACCATCAAATGTTTGCCCTCATTAGACTCCCCTCTGGAAGCGCTTTCACTGCAAGCTGCAGATTCCCTCCTAACAGCAAGCTTTAGGATAGGGTACTGAATTGTATCTTACTTGCGCCTAATAATGCGATTTTGGCAAAGAGAGTATCTCCCGCAGGGAAGCTGCTACCATCAAATGTTTGCCCTCATTAGACTCCCCTCTGGAAGCGCTTTCACTGCAAGCTGCAGATTCCCTCCTAACAGCAAGCTTTAGGATAGGGTACTGAATTGTAACTTACTTTCACCTAATAATGCGATTTTGGCAAAAAGAGTATCTCCCGCAGGGAAGCTGCTACCATCAAATGTTTGCCCTCATTAGACTCCCCTCTGGAAGCGCTTTCACTGCAAGCTGCAGATTCCCTCCTAACAGCAAGCTTTAGGATAGGGTACTGAATTGTAACTTACTTTCGCCTAATAATGCGATTTTGGCAAAAAGAGTATCTCCCGCAGGGAAGCTGCTACCATCAAATGTTTGCCCTCATTAGACTCCCCTCTGGAAGCGCTTTCACTGCAAGCTGCAGATTCCCTCCTAACAGCAAGCTTTAGGATAGGGTACTGAATTGTATCTTACTTTCGCCAAATAATGCGATATTGGCAAAGAGAGTATCTCCCGCAGGGAAGCTGCTACCATCAAATGTTTGCCCTCATTAGACTCCCCTCTGGAAGCGCTTTCACTGCAAGCTGCAGATTCCTTCCTAACAGCAAGCTTTAGGATAGGGTACTGAATTGTATCTTCTCTGAGGCTAATAAGCCGATTTTGGCAAAGAGACTATCTCCCGCAGGGAAGCTGCTACCATCAAATGTTTGCCCTCATTAGACTCCCCTCTGGAAGCGCTTTCACTGCAAGCTGCAGATTCCCTCCTAACAGCAAGCTTTAGGATAGGGTACTGAATTGTAACTTACTTTCGCCTAATAATGCGATTATGGCAAAGAGAGTATCTCCCGCAGGGAAGCTGCTACCATCAAATGCTTGCCCTCATTAGACTCCCCTCTGGAAGCGCTTTCACTGCAAGCTGCAGATTCCCTCCTAACAGCAAGCTTTAGGATAGGGTACTGAATTGTAACTTACTTTCGCCTAATAATGCGATTTTGGCAAAGAGATTATCTCCCGCAGGGAAGCTGCTACCATCAAATGTTTGCCCTCATTAGACTCCCCTCTGGAAGCGCTTTCACTGCAAGCTGCAGATTCCCTCCTAACAGCAAGCTTTAGGATAGGGTACTGAATTGTTTCTTACTTTCGCCTAATAATGCGATTTTGGCAAAGAGAATATCTCCCGCAGGGAAGCTGCTACCATCAAATATTTGCCCTCATTAGACTCCCCTCTGGAAGCGCTTTCACTGCAAGCTGCAGATTCCCTCCTAACAGCAAGCTTTAGGATAGGGTACTGAATTGTATCTTACTTTCGCCTAGTAATGAGATTTTGGCAAAGAGAGTATCTCCCGCAGGGAAGCTGCTACCATCAAATGTTTGCCCTCGTTAGACTCCCCTCTGGAAGCGCTTTCACTGCAAGCTGCAGATTCCCTCCTAACAGCAAGCTTTAGGATAGGGTACTGAATTGTAACTTACTTTCGCCTAATAATGCGATTTTGGCAAAGAGACTATAACTCGCAGGGAAGCTGCTGCCTCCAAATGTTTGCCCTCATTAGACTCCCCTCTGGAAGCGCTTTCACTGCAAGCTGCAGATTCCCTCCTAACAGCAAGCTTTAGGATAGGGTACTGAATTGTAACTTAAGTGCGGCTAATAAGGCGATTTTAGCAAAGAGAATATCTCCCGCAGGGAAGCTGTTACCATCAAATGTTTGCCCTCATTAGACTCCCCTCTGGAAGCGGTTTCACTGCAAGCTGCAGATTCCTTCCTAACAGCAAGCTTTAGGATAGGGTACTGAATTGTAACTTACTTTCGCCTAATAATGCGATTTTGGCAAAGAGAGTATCTCCCGCAGGGAAGCTGCTACCATCAAATCTTTGCCCTCGTTAGACTCCCCTCTGGAAGCGCTTTCACTGCAAGCTGCAGATTCCCTCCTAACAGCAAGCTTTAGGATAGGGTACTGAATTGTAACTTACTTTCGCCTAATAATGCGATTTTGGCAAAGAGACTATAACTCGCAGGGAAGCTGCTGCCACAAAATGTTTGCCCTCATTAGACTCCCCTCTGGAAGCGCTTTCACTGCAAGCTGCAGATTCCCTCCTAACAGCAAGCTTTAGGATAGGGTACTGAATTGTATCTTTCTGTCGCCTAATAATGCGATTTTTGCAAAGAGACTGTCTCCCGCAGGGAAGCTGTTACCATCAAACGTTTGCCCTCATTAGACTCCTCTCTGGAAGCGCTTTCACTGCAAGCTGCAGATTCCTTCCTAACAGCAAGCTTTAGGATAGGGTACTGAATTGTAACTTACTTTCGCCTAATAATGCGATTTTGGCAAAGAGAGTATCTCCCGCAGGGAAGCTGCTACCATCAAATGTTTGCCCTCGTTAGACTCCCCTCTGGAAGCGCTTTCACTGCAAGCTGCAGATTCCCTCCTAACAGCAAGCTTTAGGATAGGGTACTGAATTGTAACTTACTTTCGCCTAATAATGCGATTATAGCAAAGAGAGTATCCTCCGCAGGGAAGCTGCTACCATCAAATGTTTGCCCTCGTTAGACTCCCCTCTGGAAGCGCTTTCACTGCAAGCTGCAGATTCCCTCCTAACAGCAAGCTTTAGGATAGGGTACTGAATTGTAACTTACTTTCGCCTAATAATGCGATTTTGTCAAAGAGAGTATCTCCCGCAGGGAAGCTGCTACCATCAAATGTTTGCCCTCGTTAGACTCCCCTCTGGAAGCGCTTTCACTGCAAGCTGCAGATTCCCTCCTAACAGCAAGCTTTAGGATAGGGTACTGAATTGTAACTTACTTTCGCCTAATAATGCGATTATAGCAAAGAGAGTATCTCCCGCAGGGAAGCTGCTACCATCAAATGTTTGCCCTCATTAGACTCCCCTCTGGAAGCGCTTTCACTGCAAGCTGCAGATTCCCTCCTAACAGCAAGCTTTAGGATAGGGTACTGAATTGTAACTTACTTTCGCCTAATAATGCGATTTTGGCAAAGAGAATATCTCCCGCAGGGAAGCTGCTACCATCAAATATTTGCCCTCATTAGACTCCCCTCTGGAAGCGCTTTCACTGCAAGCTGCAGATTCCCTCCTAACAGCAAGCTTTAGGATAGGGTACTGAATTGTAACTTACTTTCGCCTAGTAATGAGATTTTGGCAAAGAGAGTATCTCCCGCAGGGAAGCTGCTACCATCAAATGTTTGCCCTCGTTAGACTCCCGTCTGGAAGCGCTTTCACTGCAAGCTGCAGATTCCCTCCTAACAGCAAGATTTAGGATAGGGTACTGAATTGTAACTTACTTTCGCCTAATAATGCGATTTTGGCAAAGAGACTATAACTCGCAGGGAAGCTGCTGCCTCCAAACGTTTGCCCTCATTAGACTCCCCTCTGGAAGCGCTTTCACTGCAAGCTGCAGATTCCCTCCTAACAGCAAGCTTTAGGATAGGGTACTGAATTGTAACTTACTTTCGCCTAATAATGCGATTTTGGCAAAGAGAGTATCTCCGGCAGGGAAGCTGCTACCATCAAATGTTTGCCCTCATTAGACTCCCCTCTGGAAGCGCTTTCACTGCAAGCTGCAGATTCCCTCCTAACAGCAAGCTTTAGGATAGGGTACTGAATTGTAACTTAAGTGCGGCTAATAAGGCGATTTTAGCAAAGAGAATATCTCCCGCAGGGAAGCTGTTACCATCAAATGTTTGCCCTCATTAGACTCCCCTCTGGAAGCGCTTTCACTGCAAGCTGCAGATTCCTTCCTAACAGCAAGCTTTAGGATAGGGTACTGAATTGTAACTTACTTTCGCCTAATAATGCGATTTTGGCAAAGAGAGTATCTCCCGCAGGGAAGCTGCTACCATCAAATATTTGCCCTCGTTAGACTCCCCTCTGGAAGCGCTTTCACTGCAAGCTGCAGATTCCCTCCTAACAGCAAGCTTTAGGATAGGGTACTGAATTGTATCTTACTTTCGCCTAATAATGCGATTTTGGCAAAGAGACTATAACTCGCAGGGAAGCTGCTGCCACACAATGTTTGCCCTCATTAGACTCCCCTCTGGAAGCGCTTTCACTGCAAGCTGCAGATTCCCTCCTAACAGCAAGCTTTAGGATAGGGTACTGAATTGTATCTTTCTGTCGCCTAATAATGCGATTTTTGCAAAGAGACTGTCTCCCGCAGGGAAGCTGTTACCATCAAACGTTTGCCCTCATTAGACTTCCCTCTGGAAGCGCTTTCACTGCAAGCTGCAGATTCCCTCCTAACAGCAAGCTTTAGGAAAGGGTACTGAATTGTAACTTAACTGCGGCTCATAAGGCGATTTTGGCAAAGAGAGTATCTCCCGCAGGGAAGCTGCTACCATCAAATGTTTGCCCTCATTAGACTCCCCTCTGGAAGCGCTTTCACTGCAAGCTGCAGATTCCCTCCTAACAGCAAGCTTTAGGATAGGGTCCTGAATTGTAACTTACTTTCGCCTAATAATGCGATTTTGGCAAAGAGAGTATCTCCGGCAGGGAAGCTGCTGCCACCAAATGTTTGCCCTCATTAGACTCCCCTCTGGAAGCGCTTTCACTGCAAGCTGCAGATTCCCTCCTAACAGCAAGCTTTAGGATAGGGTCCTGAATTGTAACTTACTTTCGCCTAATAATGCCATTTTGGCAGAGAGAGTATCTCCCGCAGGGAAGCTGCTACCATCAAATGTTTGCCCTCGTTAGACTCCCCTCTGGAAGCGCTTTCACTGCAAGCTGCAGATTCCCTCCTAACAGCAAGCTTTAGGATAGGGTACTGAATTGTAACTTACTTTCGCCTAATAATGCGATTATAGCAAAGAGAGTATCTCCCGCAGGGAAGCTGCTACCATCAAATGTTTGCCCTCGTTAGACTCCCCTCTGGAAGCGCTTTCACTGCAAGCTGCAGATTCCCTCCTAACAGCAAGATTTAGGATAGGGTACTGAATTGTAACTTACTTTCGCCTAATAATGCGATTTTGGCAAAGAGAGTATCTCCCGCAGGGAAGCTGTTACCATCAAACGTTTGCCCTCATTAGACTCCCCTCTGGAAGCGCTTTCACTGCAAGCTGCAGATTCCCTCCTAACAGCAAGCTTTAGGATAGGGTACTGAATTGTAACTTAACTGCGGCTAAAAAGGCGATTTTGGCAAAGAGAGTATATCCCGCAGGGAAGCTGCTACCATCAAATGTTTGCCCTCGTTAGACTCCCCTCTGGAAGCGCTTTCACTGCAAGCTGCAGATTCCCTCCTAACAGCAAGCTTTAGGATAGGGTACTGAATTGTAACTTAACTGCGGCTAATAAGGCGATTTTGGCAAAGAGAGTATCTCCCGCAGGGAAGCTGCTACCATCAAATGTTTGCCCTCATTAGACTCCCCTCTGGAAGCGCTTTCACTGCAAGCTGCAGATTCCCTCCTAACAGCAAGCTTTAGGATAGGGTACTGAATTGTAACTTACTTTCGCCTAATAATGCGATTTTGGCAAAAAGAGTATCTCCCGCAGGGAAGCTGCTACCATCAAATGTTTGCCCTCATTAGACTCCCCTCTGGAAGCGCTTTCACTGCAAGCTGCAGATTCCCTCCTAACAGCAAGCTTTAGGATAGGGTACTGAATTGTATCTTACTTTCGCCTAAGAAAGCGATTTTGGCAAAGAGAGTATCTCCCGCAGGGAAGCTGCTACCATCAAATGTTTGCCCTCATTAGACTCCCCTCTGGAAGCGCTTTCACTGCAAGCTGCAGATTCCCTCCTAACAGCAAGCTTTAGGATAGGGTACTGAATTGTAACTTACTTTCGCCTAATAATGCGATTATAGCAAAGAGAGTATCTCCCGCAGGGAAGCTGCTACCATCAAATGTTTGCCCTCGTTAGACTACCCTCTGGAAGCGCTTTCACTGCAAGCTGCAGATTCCCTCCTAACAGCAAGCTTTAGGATAGGGTACTGAATTGTATCTTACTTTCGCCAAATAATGCGATTTTGGCAAAGAGAGTATCTCCCGCAGGGAAGCTGCTACCATCAAATGTTTGCCCTCATTAGACTCCCCTCTGGAAGCGCTTTCACTGCAAGCTGCAGATTCCTTCCTAACAGCAAGCTTTAGGATAGGGTACTGAATTGTATCTTCTCTGAGGCTAATAAGCCGATTTTGGCAAAGAGACTATCTCCCACAGGGAAGCTGCTACCATCAAATGTTTGAACTCATTAGACTCCCCTCTGGAAGCGCTTTCACTGCAAGCTGCAGATTCCCTCCTAACAGCAAGCTTTAGGATAGGGTACTGAATTGTATCTTACTTTCGCCTAATAATGCGATTTTGGCAAAGAGATTATCTCCCGCAGGGAAGCTGCTACCATCAAATGTTTGCCCTCATTAGACTCCCCTCTGGAAGCGCTTTCACTGCAAGCTGCAGATTCCCTCCTAACAGCAAGCTTTAGGATAGGGTACTGAATTGTAACTTACTTTCGCCTAATAAGGCGATTTTGGCAAAGAGACTATAACTCGCAGGGAAGCTGCTGCCACAAAATGTTTGCCCTCATTAGACTCCCCTCTGGAAGCGCTTTCACTGCAAGCTGCAGATTCCCTCCTAACAGCAAGCTTTAGGATAGGGTACTGAATTGTATCTTTCTGTCGCCTAATAATGCGATTTTGGCAAAGAGACTGTCTCCCGCAGGGAAGCTGTTACCATCAAACGTTTGCCCTCATTAGACTTCCCTCTGGAAGCGCTTTCACTGCAAGCTGCAGATTCCCTCCTAACAGCAAGCTTTAGGAAAGGGTACTGAATTGTAACTTAACTGCGGCTCATAAGGCGATTTTGGCAAAGAGAGTATCTCCCGCAGGGAAGCTGCTACCATCAAATGTTTGCCCTCATTAGACTCCCCTCTGGAAGCGCTTTCACTGCAAGCTGCAGATTCCCTCCTAACAGCAAGCTTTAGGATAGGGTCCTGAATTGTAACTTACTTTCGCCTAATAATGCGATTTTGGCAAAGAGAGTATCTCCGGCAGGGAAGCTGCTGCCACCAAATGTTTGCCCTCATTAGACTCCCCTCTGGAAGCGCTTTCACTGCAAGCTGCAGATTCCCTCCTAACAGCAAGCTTTAGGATAGGGTCCTGAATTGTAACTTACTTTCGCCTAATAATGCCATTTTGGCAGAGAGAGTATCTCCCGCAGGGAAGCTGCTACCATCAAATGTTTGCCCTCGTTAGACTCCCCTCTGGAAGCGCTTTCACTGCAAGCTGCAGATTCCCTCCTAACAGCAAGCTTTAGGATAGGGTACTGAATTGTAACTTACTTTCGCCTAATAATGCGATTATAGCAAAGAGAGTATCTCCCGCAGGGAAGCTGCTACCATCAAATGTTTGCCCTCGTTAGACTCCCCTCTGGAAGCGCTTTCACTGCAAGCTGCAGATTCCCTCCTAACAGCAAGATTTAGGATAGGGTACTGAATTGTAACTTACTTTCGCCTAATAATGCGATTTTGGCAAAGAGAGTATCTCCCGCAGGGAAGCTGTTACCATCAAACGTTTGCCCTCATTAGACTCCCCTCTGGAAGCGCTTTCACTGCAAGCTGCAGATTCCCTCCTAACAGCAAGCTTTAGGATAGGGTACTGAATTGTAACTTAACTGCGGCTAAAAAGGCGATTTTGGCAAAGAGAGTATATCCCGCAGGGAAGCTGCTACCATCAAATGTTTGCCCTCGTTAGACTCCCCTCTGGAAGCGCTTTCACTGCAAGCTGCAGATTCCCTCCTAACAGCAAGCTTTAGGATAGGGTACTGAATTGTAACTTAACTGCGGCTAATAAGGCGATTTTGGCAAAGAGAGTATCTCCCGCAGGGAAGCTGCTACCATCAAATGTTTGCCCTCATTAGACTCCCCTCTGGAAGCGCTTTCACTGCAAGCTGCAGATTCCCTCCTAACAGCAAGCTTTAGGATAGGGTACTGAATTGTAACTTACTTTCGCCTAATAATGCGATTTTGGCAAAAAGAGTATCTCCCGCAGGGAAGCTGCTACCATCAAATGTTTGCCCTCATTAGACTCCCCTCTGGAAGCGCTTTCACTGCAAGCTGCAGATTCCCTCCTAACAGCAAGCTTTAGGATAGGGTACTGAATTGTATCTTACTTTCGCCTAAGAAAGCGATTTTGGCAAAGAGAGTATCTCCCGCAGGGAAGCTGCTACCATCAAATGTTTGCCCTCATTAGACTCCCCTCTGGAAGCGCTTTCACTGCAAGCTGCAGATTCCCTCCTAACAGCAAGCTTTAGGATAGGGTACTGAATTGTAACTTACTTTCGCCTAATAATGCGATTATAGCAAAGAGAGTATCTCCCGCAGGGAAGCTGCTACCATCAAATGTTTGCCCTCGTTAGACTACCCTCTGGAAGCGCTTTCACTGCAAGCTGCAGATTCCCTCCTAACAGCAAGCTTTAGGATAGGGTACTGAATTGTATCTTACTTTCGCCAAATAATGCGATTTTGGCAAAGAGAGTATCTCCCGCAGGGAAGCTGCTACCATCAAATGTTTGCCCTCATTAGACTCCCCTCTGGAAGCGCTTTCACTGCAAGCTGCAGATTCCTTCCTAACAGCAAGCTTTAGGATAGGGTACTGAATTGTATCTTCTCTGAGGCTAATAAGCCGATTTTGGCAAAGAGACTATCTCCCACAGGGAAGCTGCTACCATCAAATGTTTGAACTCATTAGACTCCCCTCTGGAAGCGCTTTCACTGCAAGCTGCAGATTCCCTCCTAACAGCAAGCTTTAGGATAGGGTACTGAATTGTATCTTACTTTCGCCTAATAATGCGATTTTGGCAAAGAGATTATCTCCCGCAGGGAAGCTGCTACCATCAAATGTTTGCCCTCATTAGACTCCCCTCTGGAAGCGCTTTCACTGCAAGCTGCAGATTCCCTCCTAACAGCAAGCTTTAGGATAGGGTACTGAATTGTAACTTACTTTCGCCTAATAAGGCGATTTTGGCAAAGAGACTATAACTCGCAGGGAAGCTGCTGCCACAAAATGTTTGCCCTCATTAGACTCCCCTCTGGAAGCGCTTTCACTGCAAGCTGCAGATTCCCTCCTAACAGCAAGCTTTAGGATAGGGTACTGAATTGTATCTTTCTGTCGCCTAATAATGCGATTTTTGCAAAGAGACTGTCTCCCGCAGGGATGCTGTTACCATCAAACGTTTGCCCTCATTAGACTCCCCTCTGGAAGCGCTTTCACTGCAAGCTGCAGATTCCCTCCTAACAGCAAGCTTTAGGATAGGGTACTGAATTGTAACTTAACTGCGGCTCATAAGGCGATTTTGGCAAAGAGAGTATCTCCCGCAGGGAAGCTGCTACCATCAAATGTTTGCCCTCATTAGACTCCCCTCTGGAAGCGCTTTCACTGCAAGCTGCAGATTCCTTCCTAACAGCAAGATTTAGGATAGGGTACTGAATTGTAACTTACTTTCGCCTAATAATGCGATTTTGGCAAAGAGACTATAACTCGCAGGGAAGCTGCTGCCACCAAATATTTGCCCTCATTAGACTCCCCTCTGGAAGCGCTTTCACTGCAAGCTGCAGATTCCTTCCTAACAGCAAGCTTTAGGATAGGGTACTGAATTGTAACTTACTTTCGCCTAATAATGCGATTTTGGCAAAGAGAGTATCTCCCGCAGGGAAGCTGCTACCATCAAATGTTTGCCCTCGTTAGACTCCCCTCTGGAAGCGCTTTCACTGCAAGCTGCAGATTCCCTCCTAACAGCAAGCTTTAGGATAGGGTACTGAATTGTAACTTACTTTCGCCTAATAATGCGATTATAGCAAAGAGAGTATCTCCCGCAGGGAAGCTGCTACCATCAAATGTTTGCCCTCATTAGACTCCCCTTAGAAGCGCTTTCACTGCAAGCTGCAGATTCCCTCCTAACAGCAAGCTTTAGGATAGGGTACTGAATTGTAACTTACTTTCGCCTAATAATGCGATTTTGGCAAAGAGAGTATCTCCCGCAGGGAAGCTGCTACCATCAAATGTTTGCCCTCATTAGACTCCCCTCTGGAAGCGCTTTCACTGCAAGCTGCAGATTCCCTCCTAACAGCAAGCTTTAGGATAGGGTACTGAATTGTAACTTACTTTCGCCTAATAATGCGATTTTGGCAAAGAGAATATCTCCCGCAGGGAAGCTGCTACCATCAAATATTTGCCCTCATTAGACTCCCCTCTGGAAGCGCTTTCACTGCAATCTGCAGATTCCCTCCTAACAGCAAGCTTTAGGATAGGGTACTGAATTGTAACTTACTTTCGCCTAGTAATGAGATTTTGGCAAAGAGAGTATCTCCCACAGGGAAGCTGCTACCATCAAATGTTTGCCCTCATTAGACTCCCCTCTGAAAGCGCTTTCACTGCAAGCTGCAGATTCCTTCCTAACAGCAAGCTTTCGTATAGGGTACTGAATTGTAACTTACTTTCGCCTAATAATGCGATTTTGGCAAAGAGACTATAACTCGCAGGGAAGCTGCTGCCACCAAATGTTTGCCCTCATTAGACTGCCCTCTGGAAGCGCTTTCACTGCAAGCTGCAGATTCCTTCCTAACAGCAAGCTTTAGGATAGGGTACTGAATTGTAACTTACTTTCGCCAAATAATGCGATTTTGGCAAAGAGAGTATCTCCCGCAGGGAAGCTGCTACCATCAAATGTTTGCCCTCGTTAGACTCCCCTCTGGAAGCGCTTTCACTGCAAGCTGCAGATTCCCTCCTAACAGCAAGCTTTAGGATAGGGTACTGAATTGTAACTTACTTTCGCCTAATAATGCGATTTTGGCAAAGAGACTATAAATCGCAGGGAAACTGCTGCCTCCAAATGTTTGCCCTCATTAGACTCCCCTCTGGAAGCACTTTCACTGCAAGCTGCAGATTCCCTCCTAACAGCAAGCTTTAGGATAGGGTACTGATTTGTAACTTAAGTGCGGCTAATAAGGCGATTTTAGCAAAGAGAATATCTCCCGCAGGGAAGCTGTTACCATCAAATGTTTGCCCTCATTAGACTCCCCTCTGGAAGCGCTTTCACTGCAAGCTGCAGATTCCTTCCTAACAGCAAGCTTTAGGATAGGGTACTGAATTGTAACTTACTTTCGCCTAATAATGCGATTTTAGCAAAGAGAGTATCTCCCGCAGGGAAGCTGCTACCATCAAATATTTGCCCTCGTTAGACTCCCCTCTGGAAGCGCTTTCACTGCAAGCTGCAGATTCCCTCCTAACAGCAAGCTTTAGGATAGGGTACTGAATTGTAACTTACTTTCGCCTAATAATGCGATTTTGGCAAAGAGATTATCTCCCGCAGGGAAGCTGCTACCATCAAATGTTTGCCCTCATTAGACTCCCCTCTGGAAGCGCTTTCACTGCAAGCTGCAGATTCCCTCCTAACAGCAAGCTTTAGGATAGGGTACTGAATTGTATCTTTCTGTCGCCTAATAATGCGATTTTGGCAAAGAGACTGTCTCCCGCAGGGAAGCTGTTACCATCAAACGTTTGCCCTCATTAGACTTCCCTCTGGAAGCGCTTTCACTGCAAGCTGCAGATTCCCTCCTAACAGCAAGCTTTAGGATAGGGTACTGAATTGTAACTTAACTGCGGCTCATAAGGCGATTTTGGCAAAGAGAGTATCTCCCGCAGGGAAGCTGCTACCATCAAATGTTTGCCCTCATTAGACTCCCCTCTGGAAGCGCTTTCACTGCAAGCTGCAGATTCCTTCCTAACAGCAAGCTTTCGGATAGGGTACTGAATTGTAACTTACTTTCGCCTAATAATGCGATTTTGGCAAAGAGACTATAACTCGCAGGGAAGCTGCTGCCAGCAAATGTTTGCCCTCATTAGACTCCCCTCTGGAAGCGCTTTCACTGCAAGCTGCAGATTCCTTCCTAACAGCAAACTTTAGGATAGGGTACTGAATTGTAACTTACTTTCGCCTAATAATGCGATTTTGGCAAAGAGAGTATCTCCCGCAGGGAAGCTGCTACCATCAAATGTTTGCCCTCGTTAGACTCCCCTCTGGAAGCGCTTTCACTGCAAGCTGCAGATTCCCTCCTAACAGCAAGCTTTAGGATAGGGTACTGAATTGTATCTTACTTTCGCCTAATAATGCGATTATAGCAAAGAGAGTATCTCCCGCAGGGAAGCTGCTACCATCAAATGTTTGCCCTCATTAGACTCCCCTCTGGAAGCGCTTTCACTGCAAGCTGCAGATTCCCTCCTAACAGCAAGCTTTAGGATAGGGTACTGAATTGTAACTTACTTTCGCCTAATAATGCGATTTTGGCAAAGAGAGTATCTCCCGCAGGGAAGCTGCTACCATCAAATGTTTGCCCTCATTAGACTCCCCTCTGGAAGCGCTTTCACTGCAAGCTGCATATTCCCTCCTAACAGCAAGCTTTAGGATAGGGTACTGAATTGTATCTTACT